>NC_051160.1:26572385-26654453 GCF_013339745.2 Dermacentor silvarum | reverse complement strand
TCCGCTACACTGGTCTCTCATCCAAACTAGTGCCCAACTATGAAGGCCCATACCGTATCGTCGAACGCGCATCTCCTGTCAACTACGTGATCGAACCAGTTGAACCTTCTACGGACATGCGCCGTCGTGGACGCGACATTGTCAACGTCAAGCGCCTCAAGACCTACTATGACCCACTCATAGTGACCAGCTGTTAGCTCGCACGACGGCTCCCTTTTCGCTCCCGGGGGTGATTGTAGAGAAGGATACGAACGCCATAGTGGGTCATGCTCTCCAGCCCTTCCTAGTGGGTCGATCCCTCCTGCGCTCTCCTCGAGAAACGCCGCTCGTGCTGAGATCTCGGGCCTTGAACTAACGGTCGGTCCAAAAGGCTGGTGCCTAATTAACGCCTTTACAAGTCATTTACGCATCAATCAGTTTATGTTCTACGGAAGTACCAAGGGTGTTGTATAAGGCATCGCTGCCGACTGCAGCGCCATTAGATGGCGCGTGCTTGGAGCCGGCCTGAAGAGAAAGAAGAAGATAGAATAAACAGTCAGGGACTGAGTAATGGCTGTAATGTCTCCTTCCAGTATCCTGCACGATACAACATATTTGGCGACGAGGATTTAACAGCCCATGTGCTACCGGCTTGCCCCTCATCTGTGCCTTCGATTGCTGCCTATCATCCTATGCGATGAGTATTTCGGGACTACAACCGCCACCCCCTTTCCTATCCTCACCTGGACACCCGGTCATTCCATGGGAGCAATGGATTCAAGCGTTCAAGAACTACATGGTGGCGTCGGGCGCCTCCGACCTACCTGCCATGCGTCGGAAGGCGATTCTGCTCAACTGCTTGGGCTTGGAAGGTCAACGTATCTTCCAGACTCTGACGTCGGAGGACGACCCGCGCCTTTTGGCTTCGAGCGCCGCTGGAGAGACGTTGACGGCTCCTGGCCCTGATGAGTTCGACCGCGCCATTGTGATCCTTGCAGACCACTACAAGAGCTCTGTCAACGTCACTGCAGCGCGTCACCGTTTCCGTCGACGTGCACAAGCCCCAGGTGAGACGGCCGTCGATTACGTCACCGTGCTACGAGGTCTCGTTGGAGCATGCAATTTCGGTGACTTGGCGGACGATATGATACGCGACCAGCTCATAGAAAAAACTACCAGTGAATATTTGCGCGAACGTCTTCTTCTGGAAGAGTCTCTTACGCTTTCTCGGGCTCTTACCATTGCGAGACAGCATGATCAAGCGACAAGAGAAGCAAAAGAACTTGCACGACACGAAGCACAAGTGCATCACGTTAATGACGAAAACACTTCAGAGATCAAAGAGAAGCACTGTGGCACGTGCACATGCTATAAGAAGCAAACTGAAAGTCGTCGAGCCTTGCAAGAGCAAGAGTGTTATCGTTGTGGTTCTTTAGACCACCTTGCGAATAGCCCTCTCTGCAAAGCTAGGACACATAAGTGTCGTAAATGTGGAAAGATTGGCCATCTGGAAAAGGTCTGCAAGTCTCTCCGAAAGTCTGCGAAAAAAGTTCAGCATGTCGCGGAAGACGACAAAGATACAGCTGACCCAGACGATCACTTAAGTGTTTGTCACATCTGGAGCCGTAAGAAGGGAATTTATGCCGTGTTGGAAATTGAAGGAGTTTCCGTATCGTTCCTGATTGACACCGGATCATCGGTTTCAATCCTAGCCGAAGAACTTTACCAACGTCATTTTGCTACTGCATTACCTCTGACATCAACATCCGTCCAGCTCCTCGATTATTCTAAGTCAGCAATTCCAATCAAAGGATGTTTCATTGCTCCAGCCACATTTCACGGCCGATGCACTTCTGTTCTTCTGTACGTTGTGCCTGGAGGAACAACCATACTTGGTTTAGATGGTATCGCAGCTCTGGATATGAAGATTCAAGGATCGCCGCTCAGGTGTCTGCTAATGACACAAGAAACTCCTGTGCTACCTCCTGAATTACGTTCCGAGTTCGAGCACTTGTTTGAAAAACAGCTAGGAACTGTCAAGGGTTTCACTCACAAGGTCAGAGTTCGAGCGTCTGTTCAACCAGTGGCCAGCAAGCTGAGACGACTACCACTCGTCATTCGTGAGCAAGTCTCGGCAGAAGTACAAAAATTAGAAGCTCAGGACATCATTGAGCGCGTCAACTCTTCAGAGTGGGTCTCACCAATTGTTGTAGCGAGAAAAAAGGATGGCTCGATTCGCATGTGCGTCGATCTACGAGAGCCAAACAAAGCTATAGTGGTGGACAGTTTTCCCCTGCCACAAACTGAGGAACTTTTGAACAGCTTGGCTGGAGCACAGCGATTCTCCAAGCTAGATTTAGCTTCGGCATATCACCAATTGCCACTAAGTCCAGAAAGTCGTGATCTTACGACGTTTATAACACACGACGGCCTATTCCGCTTCAAGAGGGTTTGTTTCGGACTGGCATCGGCACCGTCAGCGTTTCAGAAGATGATGCATATGATCCTCAAAGGATGCAAATGCGTGTTATTTTACATTGACGACATAATCGTGTACGGACGCTCCCGAGAGGATCACTTGGTCAATTTGCGCGCGGTTTTGAAACGGCTCTCTGATGCTGGTCTCAGGCTCAATCATAAATGCGTTTTTGACGTCGCAGAGTTGACTTTCCTTGGCCATGTTGTCAGCGCCAAAGGGTTATTCCCACTGACGTCATCTATCGAGGCGATAACCAAGGCACCATCACCTACAAATATCAATGAACTTCGTTCGCTGCTGGGACTTGCAGGCTTCTACTCCAAGTTCATCCCGCATTTTTCTGATGTTGTGGAGCCAATGCGTGCTTTGCTTCGAGGAAATGCGCCTTTCGCTTGGACTGCAGCAGCACAAAGCGGCTTGGAGCAGCTGAAAACTCTGATAACGTCTTGCGAAGTTCTTCACCTTTTTGATCCTCAGTTACCTGTGTACGTTACAACTGATGCCTCAGGATATGGATTAGGTGCTGTACTGCAGCAGGCTAACGGAACATCACTGCAAACTGTCGCGTTCGCCTCTCGTACTCTGCAACCACATGAACGGAAGTACTCGGTCGGTGAACGCGAGGCCCTTGCCTGCGTCTGGGCCTGCGAGCACTGGCACGTTTACCTGTGGGGCCGACCTTTCATTTTGCGGACAGACCACGCTGCTTTGGTTACGCTCCTTTCAACGAAAGGCACAGGTCACCGTCCGTTAAGGATTGCGCGCTGGTCATCACGGTTGCTGTGCTACAACTACACCATGGAGTACAGGAAGGGTAGCGAAAACGTCGTGGCTGACGCACTCTCCCGGCTGCCCCTAGAGAATTTCATCCGCGATGCACCCGAAGAAGAATTTATATGTCTTCTGTCCCCAGTAGTTACCATGCAAGAGCTTCAAGAAGCATGTGCCGCCGATCAGGTTATCTCTCAAGTGAAGCAGTTTATCACTACTTCTTGGCCTGACAAGAAATCCTTGTCAAAAGATCTGCTACCGTACTTTCACGTGCGATCTGAACTCTCTGTTGTTAGCGACGTTCTGTGCCGGGGTGACAGGGTTGTCGTGCCTACAACTTTGACACGCCGTGTTATGGATCTGGCACATGAGTCACACCCAGGAATTAGTCGCACCAAAGCTCGTCTTAGAGAGTCATATTGGTGGCCATGCATGGATAATCACATTGAAGAACTTGTGCGCACATGTGTAACTTGCCAGTCATGCGACAAATCCGCGCGTACATCTGCAGCTCCAATGCAGCCCGTCACTCTTCCCGAGAAAGCTTGGGAAAAAGTCGCTATCGACATTGTGGGACCTTTCACGCAAGCTTCAGCCGACTGCCGTTTTGCCATCACAGTTATTGACTATTACAGCAAGTGGCCAGAGGTGGCTTTCGTACGAGATGCGACAACATATACAGTGAAGAAATTTCTACTTGAACTTTTCGCAAGAGAAGGATATCCACGCGGTATCGTATCCGATCATGGACCACAATTTTCTTCAGCGAATTTTGAAGAATTTCTCACAGAGCGCGGAATCACGCATTATAACTCTTCTGTGTATTACCCGCAAGCTAATGGTTTGGTTGAAAGATTTAACAGGGTATTAAAGTCATACATTCAATTGGCCCTGTTAGAACGCCGTGATATGAGAACAGCAATGCTTGATTACCTGCAAACATATCGCTGTACGCCTCATGCGACTACTGGTGTTGCACCCGCTGTTCTTCTTCATGGACGACAACCTCGAACCAGACTCGACATTGTGGGATTGTCTGACAAATGTTTCAGCACGGACCCTTCAAAGGCACTGCAGGAGTTGCGAGAGCGCATCAGGAACAAGCAAATCAAGTCGAAGCGTTACACCGATGAAAAGCGCGGTGCCAAGGAACCGAACTTCGTCGTTGGTGACTACGTCCGGGTTAAATTACCTGCAGTTCATGGGAAGCTATCTCCACAGTTTTCTGCGCCCAAGAAAATTATTGAGAAGCGTGGACCCGCCTCTTACCTGTTAGAAGATGGCCGTGTCTGGAATGCTTCCAAGTTAGCGGCCGTTCACCGCGAAGCTATCAGCAAAATGAAGTTCGGTACCTCTGCTGTCATGAACTGGTCACCGGCATCCGATAATTCCGCTACTGCAGCAGTAAATCACCCTTCACAACCTGGCACGTCAAGCGCAGATAACTATGAGAATGCACGCTTTAACCATGAACCACCTGCTGCAGAGCGCACGCAACAAGCTTCATTTAATCTGCCGGGGTGCGAAGCCCGCGTGAGAAGAAGCGCCCGTAAGAAGAAGACGCCGAAGAAGCTGCAGGACTACATTAGGCAATAATGGACAAACAACCGTTTTCTTCGTGTTTTGTATTTTTTTTTTCCAAGAGGGGATATGTTGTATAAGGCATCGCTGCCGACTGCAGCGCCATTAGATGGCGCGTGCTTGGAGCCGGCCTGAAGAGAAAGAAGAAGATAGAATAAACAGTCAGGGACTGAGTAATGGCTGTAATGTCTCCTTCCAGTATCCTGCACGATACAACAAAGGGCTTGATAATAGCACAGTGGTCAGGGGGATGATTCTTGGGACCGCAGGGGTTGTTGCAAGGAGTACGTTGTTGCCAGAAGTCAGGAGCCGACAGCGGCCTTTTAATGCGAAAGCATTATATGCCCCATGAAGCGGAAAATCCGGTGAGCTCATACTCCCGTAAACGCGGCGTCCCCATCACGACGAAAGAAAAGTTAAATTCTACGCTGGAATGATGACCACCAACGGAGCCAGCTGAAGAAGACGACGCCGCGACGAACGTGGGAGCAGTAGCACGAGCGCTTTCGCGTGGTTGCGCCGAGGGGCGCCAACGAGCCATATGTGGAAGAAGACGACGATACTCGAGCCATTGCTGATGATGATAGCTTCCGCGTAGAGACACGGACGGACAAATCGGCTAGCCATATACACCTTCGCTGCAAAAATGGTTACAGCAAGTTATGAGCGCAGCACGGTGGAAATAAAGAAGAGACGAAATAGTGAGCGCGTGCCACGAGAACCACTGTATAAATTCCGTTCTGCTTTTGATCGCACTCTCGTTCGCTATGCATCACAAATACTAACGTGCCATCATCATCGTCATCATAAAGAAAAGAACAATAAAGAGCCGGCGCGTGGCACGAGCACAATTGTGCGAGCTCGCCATCTGCAGCAAGAACGCCACGTCGCCGTTCCTTCAAACGAACCTGTCAACAAGGCCGGCACCGTTTTCGAACGTGAGCGCGTCTGCAGTATTATTCCCACATCAACGATTAGAAGCACATCGTGGCTGCCACTGTCAGAGAAGATGGAAAGGCAACATGGTCACCCTGAGAACGACAACGGACAACGGACTGGACAACGGAACCAGGCTTCACAGGCTGAAGCAGGAGCCACTGGAGGAAATTTTTGGAGCGGCCGTCACATCAGGGAAGAGATTCTGCGAGAACTTGATCTCCGCCTCGGATCAACGGTGAGAGAGACCATCGTGAAAGAGTTGGAGATAGTGAAGGAGCAGTTGATGCAGAAGATTGTGAATGGTGCGGATTTTCGAAAACAAGATTCCGCCGCAGAGGATGGCAGGGCACTGCGAGAAATCTTGCAGGGGACAACGCAGGCTGAAGCAGGAACGCCTGAAGGAGATTCTCGGACTACGCGCCCCGGCGGACGAGACATCAACGAAGAGTGGCTGCAAGGACTACTTCTGCGTCTCAAATCGGTGATCAGAGAGACAATCGTGAAAGAGTTGGAGATAGTGAAGGCGCAGTTCATGCAGAAGATCCTGAATAGCTAAGCGTTTCCTATAGCTTGGCCTTGGAACTGCGACTGGTTGCAGTTTGGAACAAGACAGACGACAGTTTTTTTTTTCTGTTCATCTCTGCGAGAAAAAATAAATATTTCAAAAAAGGACGAAGGGTGCTTCGTTTGTAAATAAAGTATCTTATCGCAGTCACTGCGGTTAATGAGGTTTCGTGAGGTACTTCGATGTTAGTCTAGTCGACACCAAATTTGGACAACCCTATCGGGAGCCGTCAGGTGTAACCGTGGCGCTCGGGTAGAGCAGGCGTTTTAGCAGGGTTCCAAGTATGTCGCCTTCATAAGGGCTTCCTAAATTGTAGGAACCATGCATGCTTACGTAGCTTTCGCTTCTTTATTTTGCCTCAGACGACGTCAGACGCACAAGAGCCTACTGCGTACAGTGGAACACTCGAAAATGAAAATTTTCAGAGGTATAAACTACAGGTGGGGCCAGTATGGTGCTACTTGAACTAGTTCCTTTTGGGCCCAAGTGGAAAGTGCCATATGTGCTGCACTTGTAATAGACGAGCACCGAAGTTGCCGTTAGACATGCCTGGAGTATGTCCGGTGCTCCCTGAAAAAAATTCTTCTATAAGCGTTTCTTTGTATTCTTTTTTATCTCCAGATAATGTGTTGCCGGCGATGTTCAAATTCGTATAATATACGTAATTCAATGTCAGTTTTAAATTGCTCTCTTTATTTTGCCTCAGGATTATCCGACACTATATTTTAATGACAGAAAAATTGTGGCAGTTTCACCTGAAAGGCGAAGCATCAATTGCGATAGCAAATTAGTAGAGAGCTATACGGAGTAAGGAGTAGTTTTATCAGCTGTACAAACTCGGACAATAGCAGCACCAGCAACGCGCAGAACTGTTGTCGACGCCGTCGGCGTTTTGCCCGCGTTCGCACCGAACGTACGCAGCGTTGCTGACTGTTGCCGGTGCTTCTGGAGGCGGCTCGGAGGTCTTCGACGAGATCAGAACGGGACACTTGTCGAGCAGCGTCGGAAGTCTTTACCACCTTCTCGCCTCGCAACGTTTCTCTATAAATACACATTTGGTGCCGTAGCTAAACGTTGCCACCCCTCCCTCCCTCCCTCCTTCCCTTCCCCCCACGGCCCTTCGCGCGACGGAGGAGGAGGAGGAAATAAACTTTATTGAAGACAAGGGGAGGGGGAGGGGGGAGCCGAGGTCAGGCAGAGGGGGCTAGAGTGGCGTCCAGCTGGCCGCGACCTTGTCATCCAGTCCGCCAGCCCGGCTTGGGTTTGAGGGTTAGTAGATTTTGGTACGGAGTCCCACGCCTCCCGTGAGGGAGCTTGCCGCAGCAGATTTCTTGAGGGAGGATTATTCCTGCAACCCCATAGAATATGATGCTGATCAGCTGGATCTTTGTCGCAATATTTTAATTTTGAATTATAGTCGCCTTTGGATAGATAAGATGGAATTTTGGGGGACATAACAGTACATGTTTGCGGCCTGCGGAGATCCGTGGCTTGCTTTCTACTAAGGGAAGAATCCGGTGGTGGATATATCCGTCGGTCCTCCCTGTACGCGGTGACAATTTCATTGTGACTGGGTGTCGTTCCACCTGGTAGCGGTCCCGGACATGCCTCCACCACCCGGTTAATTAATTCTCGGGCAGCACGGTGGGCCATTTCGTTCCCCCCATTCACAGAGTGGACCGGCATCCAGATAAGCGTAACCTTGCCAGCCGGTTCGCTCAGTATTTCGGAGGCTCGTGGGCCTACCGACCCTTGCATATAACTTCTAATAGCTGACATGGAGTCCGATATTATGAAGCTGCATCGCGACGCTGCTATACCAAGCGCAATTGCGGCTTCCTCAACTTCGCGAATGGAGCCTGCGCTTATTTTGCGTGAGCTCACTGTCTGGCCTTCGTTTTTGACTGCTGCAATTGTGAACGTGTAAGCGCTCTCCTGTGCAGCGTCCACGTATATAGCTGGCTTGCTGCTAAGGCGGCGGCCGAGTGCTTCGGCCCGAGCCTTCCTCCTGCCTACATTGTTTTCTCCCATGTTTTTGGGAAGGAGGGGGGGGGGGTGATAATTTTATTCCTAATGCTGTTGGGAATACGAATTATATCCGGTATGCCTACAACGGGGCGGAGATTCATGGCTTCTAGAATTTTGTCTCCTTGAGCAGAACATGAGAGGCGCCACAGTTGAGCAGCCTTATGGGCTTCAATTATTTCTTCTATATTGTTATGTACTCCGAGGTCTAGAAGACGCAGGCTACTGGTGCCTTTAGGGATTCCCAATGCCGTTTTGTAGACGGTCCTGATCATGGTATTGAGTATTTTCAAGTCAGATTTTCGTAGGTAGAGATATGGGCACGTGTAGGCCAGCCTTCCAATGAAGAAGGCTTGGACTAGTCTGCATGCCTCACTTTCTTTCACTCCCTGATTCCGATTTGTCACCCTTCTGAGCATATTACTGAGTTGTTGGACTGTAGTTCGTAACTTAGTTAAGGTCACTGAATTCTGGGCCTTTTCTTGGATGTACAAACCGAGTACTCGAATGGTTGGTACGATTGGTACCTGCGCGCCGTCGATTAGAATTTTATACTTGTCTATGGCGTTAGGGAGTTTCCTGCACATTAAGAAGAGTTCCGACTTTGCCGGAGAGCACTCGAGCCCGTTCTTACGAGCATGTCGTTGGACTTCATCTGCAGCCCTCTGCAGCGCTTTCACCACCTCATCTGAAGATCCAGTACGCGTCCATATGGTCACGTGATCCGCATAGATAGCGTGTCTTATGTGGGGGATTGCCGATAATTTTCTTGCAAGTGGATACATTGCAACGTTAAATAGAAAGGGAGAAAGGACAGCCCCTTGAGGGATGCCGCAAGTCCCTAGGGAGATCTTGTCGCTGCAAGCAGTGCCAAAATGAAGTGTTGCTGTTCGGTCGCGCAGGAAAGCCTTGATATAGGTGTGGATTCTGTCGCCAACCCTTAGAGCTGAGAGACCCTCGAGAATAGCTCGATGCGCCACATTATCAAAGGCTTTGTTAATGTCGAGTCCCCAGAATTGTTCTGGTTACTCCAGAGATCCCTGGGTCTAAAATATCTCTCTGTAGTTGCCATAATATATCCTGGGCTGAGACGTTGGGGCGGAATCCGACCATGGTCGGGGGAAAGAGCTTCTTCGTCTCCGTGAACTGTACAAGTCGACTCAAGACCACATGTTCCATCGCTTTTCCCAGGCATGATGTGATTGAAATAGGGCGAAGGTTTTCTAATTTAAGAGGTTTGCCGGGCTTGGGTATAAATTATACTTTTACGTCTTTCCATTCAGGAGGAATGGAACCATCGTGCCAATAATCATTAAACAGTTTGGTGATGGCGTCAATAGAAACTCCATCCAAATTCCGGAGCATTTTATTGGTTACTCTATCGTTGCCTGCCGCCGATGTGGAGCGTAGGCTGGCCAGGGCCGCACGAACCTCTGCTGCAGTAAAATCTTGATCCAGATCGGCATTGGGAGCACCTTTATACGGTTCATAAGAGTCACTATCGACTTTGGTGTTTAGGTATGTGGAGCAGAGAAGGTCCATTACTGACTTTTCCCCACCTGGAAAGGAGTGTGAGATCTTAAGCATTTTCTCTTGAGAGGCACCCTTCGATTGGTCTGGATCGAGTAGGTGTTTTAGCAATGTACATGGGTTTTTGCTACCCAGCTGTCCATTAATCCTATCACAGACTTGATAACACTGCGATGAACTAAGGAGTGCCGAGTAGTCCTGAATCTCTTGGTCGAGTCCCGCCAGACCAAGTTTAGGCTGACGGTTATGCTTGTTCTTCAACCATTCTGCTTGTAGCGTTTGCTGTTTTCCCAGAGGTTATAATTAATTTGGAGTCCGGTTTAGGGCCGATTTCCTCGAAAGGAATCTCCGTTGTATGTTTATCGGCATCCCCTATCAGTTCCCTGACCCATCGACCTAAGTCCGTGATGCTAGACGGGGCTTTTCTATTACGTTCGAATCTGAAGAGATCACACTTTGTGTGTTTCGTGACGAATTTCCTCTTTTTGGGGTACCTTTTGGCCGGGATGTCAATGGTGAGCATGTAGTGGTCACTGCCGAGGTTTAGCTCTGTATTAGACCATCTAGCACCGTCTGCATTTTTGACAAAGCAGAGATCTGGGGTGGTATTCCGGGAGATGCTATTGCCGATGCGAGTGGGTTGTTCCGAATCGGTGACGAGTGAGAGCTCGTATCGGTTGGCGGCATTCATAATCGTGAGGCCCTTTCTGGAGTTACGATCATATCCCCACGCCATATGCGCAGCGTTTAGATCTCCCAGGACGACCATTTGCGACTTTCCTGCCTCCCTACAAGTCTTCCCCAGGAGGGTGACGAAGGGAATAGATTTGTCTTTTGGTGGACTATACATATTTAGGATAATCACAGGGAGTTGTGTCTTGCTCTTAGGGAGTAGCCGTACGCACGTATAGTGAAGGCTCGGAAGTTCCAAATCGACCTGCTCAGCCGCTATGTTACGCTGAATTGCAACGGCCGTACGGGGTTTGCTTTGCTCTGATGATAGTTCATTGTAGCTGGCATATCCTGTCAATTTAACCAGGGTCTCCGTCTCTCGGAGTGCGATCACGTTAATTTGGGGTCGAAATTAGCGAGGGCGAACTGCAGGGCTGCTCTCTTGCGAGAGAAAGACCTACAGTTCCACTGTATGATTCTAATTGATTCCGCCATCGTTGCCCTTGGCGTATGGCTCCGCTCTAGTCGGAAACGAAGTAATCATTTTGAGGCCTTTCATATTGTTGCTTTTGGCTGGGGGATTGGGGGTGAGCGCAATGACGGCAGCGGACGGCTGGACCTCCTTGCTTGAGTGGCCTGTTTGTGTCGCGACGGAAGAAGTCGCGTTTGTTCAGGTCACGTCTCATGCCGGCAACGACAACGCGCGCAGCCAATCTCGGAGGCCATGCGTGAACAATTGCCTCCGAGATTGAACACCGTCTTATCGGTCTCGCGATCTTGGAGGTTACGCGTAAACCATGCCCTTGTGTAAAAGTTGTTTTTTTTTTCGTAACTTGTTTTCTTAAGTCACAATTAAAACGGCTGTAAAACAATTTCACTGTTTTTGTGCAGTATTCAGGACGCCGCACGAACGCAAAGAGCGCATTCTCATCTAAGCTGCATCGTGTCAATGCTATCAGCGCCACCCACAAAGCTTTCTCGAACGCGTTGTGTTTATTTATTTCAATGACGGTGCTTGCGAAACTCTTGAGCGAATTACGCTTAAACGCAAGACACGGGTACAGCTTGTCAATCAATGGGCAGGGTTAGCGGTTCGAGCAAGGTCGATCCTTGGTTCGAGTTCGAAGCACATACTGAGCAGACGCTGCCGTTCTCCGGCGTGGTCTAGTGGCTATAGGATATCTGGCTTTCACCAAGGAGGCCCGGGCTCGATTCCCGGCGTCGGAAATGATTGGTCTCATGCTGGAACGGTTAGCGATTCCACTTCCGGCCGCGATAGCGAACGGACGTGTTTTTATGAGCTCTGACGGAACGGAGATAGCGGCCAAGCTCGGCCGCGGTAACAGGTCATCTGCAATGGAAAGCGAATACCAGGTTGTTCTGCCCAAACAGGTCGGTTTGTTTTAAATACCGTGTTTTTGCATGCGGACGTCACGGCTTGCCCCTACAGAGTCTACAGAGTAGAAGACTTCCGCGACGCTCTGGCTCAGTATTCGTTACTCTCTGAGGTAGTCGCCTTGGGGGCGTACCGTATGAGCCATGTGTGGGCGGTCACCTTCAAGGACGCTGAAGCGGTCAGGAAGTTGGTCAGCATCGGTGAACTGCAAGTTAAAAGCAAGCGCTGTATCGTCATCGACCCGGCCAACAGGGACGTCCGAATGAAGGTGCACTGTTTGCTCCACAGTGTGCCTGACGAGGACGTGTACCTTGCCTTCACGCCTTTCGGTAAAGTCGCCGACATTGTCAGGGAGCGTTGGCGGGCCGAGGGATTGACTGACAAAGGGTCTACAACGAGGCTTGTGATTCTGAAGCTGAACGCCGGAGTCAAAATTGACGACTTGCCACACCAGCTAAGTGTGTCCGGTGAGCTCGCCCTCGTTGTTGTACCGGGCAGGGCTCCGCTCAGCCTTCGCTGCCGGGAAACGGGCCATATCCGTCGCGAGTGTCGCATCCCGCGATGTGGTGTTTGTCGGCGCTTCGGTCACGAAGACGGCCAGCGTGAGCGAACGTACGCCAGCGTGACGGGGCCTGGGGGCAGCGAGGACACCGCCGACCTGCTCATGGACGAGGCTGACTTGGAAGAGGCGACACCTCAGGCAAACTCCCGTGAAGCACAGCCGTCTACATCGTCCTCTTTTCCGGAGGGCGAGCGTAACAAGCAGCAAGTCGCCGTAACTTCCAAGGACCAGCACGAGCCCGCCAAAGGCGTTGACTCTGCACCGACTGGACGGGATACGCCACCAGATGTGCAGCCTCCGGTGAGCGTGACTGAATCCGTGGAGGAGTGCATCGATGTTTCGCGCGACGGAGCTAGCTCGATGGCCGGGAAGCGGGCACATGAGAGGACGGTGGACACTGAGCAACAGCGGGACGACGGTGAAGGCGGTGAGCCGCCGACGAAAACGCCAGCTGTGAGGCGCTCCGTTATAGACCACGACCTAACATTCCGGACGAACCACGGCGGGCGGTGAATCCGCCTCCGTAAGAGATGTTCCCTATGGCGAGTAAATGGGGGTTGGGGTGGGTCGAAAATTGTCAAAAAGTGCAATGTGCACCACTTTGCTTGCGCTGCTCTCCAGACGCGACAGCTTTACGGCCGCTGGCCGGGTTTCGTTTCGCGGTGTCATCCTGTGAGGGAAATACGGCAATAAGTTTCATCTCTGGTTTGTTCTTCGCAACGGACACCATTCGGAAGGGCAACCTAATTTGCAGTCATGGCCTTGTTAACTGAAGCGACCTTGCGCGTAGCAACCCTGAATGTACGAGGGCTAAGCGCTAGAAGGCGACATTGCCAATTAAGCCGCTTACTGCTCGAAAACGATTTGGATTTGGTCGCAGTTCAGGAGACTAAAATAGAGAACCAGGAAGTAGTCGACCGAATGGTGTCCGTTTTTCGTCCTCATTTCAATGTACATTTTTGTCATGCTGTTGGCAGTTCTGGCGGGTGTGCCGTTTTCATACGTAACGACTTTTGTTGTTGCGTGCAAACGGTTGAGTCGTGCCAATCTGGCCGCCTTTTAGTGGTGGATTTTAGTCTTTCGGGTTTTAGTTACCGCGTTGTGTGCGCTTATGCAGTGGATGTTGAAAGAGATCGCACATTTTTTTTAGAGGTTTCAAACGTACCTAAACTGTGATAAAGTGCTATTACTCCTAGGCGACTTCAACTGTGTTTGTGCAGCTGAAGATCGATCCAAAAAATCACAGCATATCCACGGGGTGAATGATGATGAGTGGGCGAAGCTCCCGAGGGAATCATCGGATCTCCCGCTTAAGGGGACGCTAGCACAAACGCGTTAGGTAGGTAGGTACAACTTTAGAGACGTGCAGTACTCTCTAGTAAGGGGGAGCGGCCACAGCGTCTTACGCAGCCATTTACACATGCCGGAACGTGCACCGCGTTTGCCGACGCCATCACATGACTGCTGAGAGAGTATACCCCCCGTATTCATAAACGCTCCTCGACTTGAACTTGACTTGCCACCGCCTTGGGCAGCGCGTTCGAAACGCGTTAAAGGTAAGGCGGAGAGGCCACAGCGTCTTACACCAGCTTCTTACACGGGCCGTAACGCGCTAGCACAAATGCGTTAGAAACGCTCTAGAAACGCGGCCTTTCGTTAATGTTGGGTATTTATTGCCATCGTGGTGCTTGTGTCTATGTGTGCTTCGTGGCGTAGTGGGCTAACGCCACGCGCTCGGAAGCGAGGGGTCCCTGGTTCGATTCCGCGCTACGGACACAACTTCGGAATTTTTTTTCTCATTTTTCTCAGACTGGTTACACACTACTACTACGACGAGGGACGAACGGGTGCCGCCTTAAGGAGCTTCGCCCCTAAAAGAGCCGTATCCGTGATAAGAGCGCCGAGTTGTTATCGGAGATAGTACATGATCACGGTTTAGATGACGTGGGCTACGTTTTTTCCAATGGTACTCGTCCGATTTGTACCCACTTTCAGCGAGATAGCCATGCAAGGCTGGATAGAATCTGTCTCAGCTTAACTAGTTGCGTTGTGCACCGCGTACGATGTGAAACCGATTTCTTTTAGCGACCACTGTTTGGTTATTGCCGGGTTTGG
This sequence comes from Dermacentor silvarum, assembly GCF_013339745.2. NCBI lineage: Eukaryota > Metazoa > Arthropoda > Arachnida > Ixodida > Ixodidae > Dermacentor > Dermacentor silvarum. The sequence continues at coordinate 26,639,839 of NC_051160.1, read as the reverse complement.
CAGAGGGCAGACGAAAACACGTTTAAATTGGAACCTCTGGAAATTTAATGTGAAGCTCCTGGAGGACGAAAAACTCGTTATAGTAGTGACGGATGAACTGGACTAGCTACGTGCTGCGCAGTCAACAAATCTAGCTGCCCAATGGGAGGAATTTAAGCAAAAAGTTAAAATAGCTGCCATCGAAAGAGGTAGCGTCCTCAAGTGTAAGCAGAACCAAAGTGAACGAGAGCTTCGCGAGCAGCTTGAATAGTTTACTTGCATGGAAAACATCCAGCCTGGTGTTTTTAAGACGGAAATGAGAGACGTGAAGAGCCAACTGGAGTAAATTGACGCCGAGAAGTATAAGGCCGCGATAATACGGACAAGAGCGGAAAAATTATGGGTAGGCGAAAGACCAACGAAGCGAGCGTTGTCTGACGAAAAGAGATATGCGTGCCAGAAAAAAAATCAGTCAAATAGCTAGTGGAAACGATATGACGTCGGATAGGAAAGTGATCATGCGCGTGATAGCTGATCATTTTACTGAGCTGCTTGGACAACAAAGGAACATTATGGAAGGGTTCCGGGAGAGATTTTTACTGTTTATGCCGAAGCTATACGACGAAGTTAAAGCACGTTTGGAACAGCAGATTACCCTACGGGAAGTCGAGGATGCAATCGACGACTTGACGCTGGGCAAAGCGCCCGGGCCCGATGGCCTTGGGGCCGCCTTCTACAAAGATTTTAAATGTATGGTTGCTCCCTTGTTGCTTAATGTTTTCGCTGAAGCTTATGACAGCAAGCGAGTTCCGCTGTCTTTCAGAAGATCACACGTTGTGCTGATACCCAAAAGTGATGACCCGGAAAAACGTCTCTCTGTGGGTTCTTATCGTCCGATCAGCCTCACTAACGTTGACTATAAAATACTTATGAAGGTATTAGCCAAAAGACTCCAGGGGGTTATTACAAAGCTAGTAGGGCCACATCAGACTTGTGGTATTAAAGGCCGCAGCATAGCGACAAACATACACGTAGCACGAAGTGTGCTTGAATGTTGTGACGCTTTAGGCGAACGCGTGGCAATGATGCAGCTCGACCTGGCAAAAGCTTTTGACCGTGTCTCGCACGAGGTTTTATTCGGCATTCTAGAACACTCAAATGTTGGCCATGTAATACTAGAAGGCGTAAGAATGGCGTACACGGACTGCACCACGCGTATTATAGTCAACGGGGACCTTACGGAGAGCGTGAACGTTCGCTCCTCAGTGAAGCAAGGATGCCCTTTGTCACCTTTGCTGTTCGCACTTTACCTCGAACCGCTCTGTTTGGCCATTGACCACAGTGAAGCTATTACGGGCTTCAAGCTGCAGACAGCACACGTCAAGATTTAGACTTACGCAGATGATGTTGCCGTATTCTGCTCGGACAGTGAGAGCATCAAACAAGCCACTAATATCGTTTGTGACTTTTGTGACTGCACCGGTGCCCAAATAAACTGGGATAAGAGTTACGGGTTTTGGCATGGGGCGACTGGAATGTCACGCCAGAGCATTTCTCTCGGTTACGTTGGTCGACAATTTCAACGCGTTACCCAGGCGTGCCACTTGAATCTTATCGTGAGCCAGAAGCGTACTGGTCTGACCAGGCGCAATGCGCGAAAGAAAAGTCTACTGCGTGGCAAGGCAGGCAATTGTCTATTTTTTCACGGGCCACTGTCTGCAACATTTTTCTAATTTCGAAAATCTGGTATGTGATGAATGTGTTATGTGCATCCCAAATTAGCATACAAAAACTTCACCGTGTTTTTGCTGTTTTTATTTGGGCGTCCACTTTGGAGCGGACTAGCCGAACGAATTTGTTTCGCCCTGTTAAGAAAGGAGGGCTTGGTCTTGTTCATTTGTTTTTGAGACAGGTTGTGTCACGATTTGTGTATTTACGGGATCAAAAACACCAGTTCATCCGCACTGTCATGCAAATGAGGCTGCGGCGACTACTCCCGGAACTTATAGTGTCGTCGCGTGAAATGATTAACGGTTCTGTAACCGGGTACCTACGCGAGGTGGTTCTCTCGTTCAGGTTGCTGAACGCACGATTTCCTTTAGAGTATTTATTTAATGCTAGGAAGAAAAAAACTATATAAGGACCTAGTGGAAAACATGCTCCCAGAGCCCTTGTACCGTATCCCACATTGTGGAGGCCCAGGACAGGATGTGCTCAAACGAGTAAAGAAAATGCCTATACAACCATCAGTTAAAACCTTCTTTCAGTTGCACACGAACACACTCGCTGTTAAAACCTGGCTTAAAGACATCTTTGTACCCTGGACTACTGACTGCTTCTTATGCAAGAAACCAGAAACGATCGAGCACGCATTTCTAGATTGTTGGGACCCAATCTTTCACTGGGATGTGCTTCAGCGCACATTAAAGAAACAATTACCCCTTGACCCATATGGCATTCGTTTCTTGCCGGTAGACGTATCCGAGGATATTCCGTACGAACTTAATCATGGTCCTGGGACTCCACGCCTTGTGGAAAACGAGAATGGAATATCGGCATGCTGATAAAAATGTCCGCCCTGTTCGCGAACATTTTATTGTAAGTGTTGTGCGTGTGCGAGATGTGTATCGCGCTCTAGCCGATCCACCAGACTGGATCTCTGTATTTGATGTGTTGGCATGTATAAAAAGATTTTAATCCCGCGGTAGCCAAAGTCTGGCTGCCACGTTTTATTCCCAGTAACGTGTTATTTCGGCAATAAAGAAAAAAAAATCACGGTGTAACGGTCAGCACTCTGGACTCTGAATCCAGCAATCCGAGTTCAAATCTCGGCGAGACCTCGCTTCGCTTTTTGGTTTTTCGCAGCGCGCACTGTGTTCAGTGAGCAGCAGCTCCGCTGCATCAGCGTATCCCGTCTCCGGCGTGGTCTAGTGGCTAGGATACCTGGCTTTCACCCAGGAGGCCCGGGTTCGATTCCCGGCGTCGGAAGAGTGCGGTCTCATGGTGTAACGGTTAGCACTCTGGACTCTGAATCCAGCAATCCGAGTTCAAATCTCGGTGAGACCTCGCTTCGCTTTTTGGTTTTTCGCAGCGCGCACTGTGTTCAGTGAGCAGCAGCTCCGCTGCATCAGCGTATCCCGTCTCCGGCGTGGTCTAGTGGCTAGGATACCTGGCTTTCACCCAGGAGGCCCGGGTTCGATTCCCGGCGTCGGAAGAGTGCGGTCTCATGGTGTAACGGTTAGCACTCTGGACTCTGAATCCAGCAATCCGAGTTCAAATCTCGGTGAGACCTCGCTTCGCTTTTTGGTTTTTCGCAGCGCGCACTTTGTTCAGTGAGCAGCAGCTCCGCAGCATCAGCGTATTCCGTCTCCGACGTGGTCTAGTGGCTAGGATACCTGGCTTTCACCCAGGAGGCCCGGGTTCGATTCCCGGCGTCGGAAGAGTGCGGTCTCATGGTGTAACGGTTAGCACTCTGGACTCTGAATCCAGCAATCCGAGTTCAAATCTCGGTGAGACCTCGCTTCGCTTTTTGGTTTTTCGCAGCGCGCACTTTGTTCAGTGAGCAGCAGCTCCGCTGCATCAGCGTATCCCATTTCCGGCGTGGTCTAGTGGCTAGGATACCTGGCTTTCACCCAGGAGGCCCGGGTTCGATTCCCGGCGTCGGAAGAGTGCGGTCTCATGGTGTAACGGTTAGCACTCTGGACTCTGAATCCAGCAATCCGAGCTCAAATCTCGGTGAGACCTCGCTTCACTTTTTGGTTTTTCGCAGCGCGCACTTTGTTCAGTGAGCAGCAGCTCCGCTGCATCAGCGTATTCCGTCTCCGGCGTGGTCTAGTGGCTAGGATACCTGGCTTTCACCCAGGAGGCCCGGGTTCGATTCCCGGCGTCGGAAGAGTGCGGTCTCATGGTGTAACGGTTAGCACTCTGGACTCTGAATCCAGCAATCCGAGTTCAAATCTCGGTGAGACGTCGCTTCGCTTTTTGGTTTTTCGCAGCGCGCACTTTGTTCAGTGAGCAGCAGCTCCGCTGCATCAGCGTATTCCGTCTCCGGCGTGGTCTAGTTGCTAGGATACCTGGCTTTCACCCAGGAGGCCCGGGTTCGATTCCAGGCGTCGGAAGAGTGCGGTCTCATGGTGTAACGGTTAGCACTCTGGACTCTGAATCCAGCAATCCGAGTTCAAATCTCGGTGAGACCTCGCTTCGCTTTTTGGTTTTTCGCAGCGCGCACTTTGTTCAGTGAGCAGCAGCTCCGCTGCATCAGCGTATCCCATTTCCGGCGTGGTCTAGTGGCTAGGATACCTGGCTTTCACCCAGGAGGCCCGGGTTCGATTCCCGGCGTCGGAAGAGTGCGGTCTCATGGTGTAACGGTTAGCACTCTGGACTCTGAATCCAGCAATCCGAGTTCAAATCGCGGTGAGACCTCGCTTCGCTTTTTGGTTTGTCGCAGCGCGCACTTTGTTCAGTGAGCAGCAGCTCCGCTGCATCAGCGTATCCCATTTCCGGACGCGCTAGCGAACGGTTGTGTCATCATGAGCTCCGATGGAGCGGATATTGCGGCCCATATGGGTCGCGGAAACAGGTTTTTTGCTGAAGAAAACCAGGGTTATGAAGTCATTTTGCCGCAGCTACCCAAAGGTGCGTGTGTTACAAATACTGTTTTTCTTCACGGAGACATCAGGGCGAGACCTTACCGTGTGGAAGACGTCCGCGATACGATGGTTCGTCTGGGAATGCTGCCCGAGGTGCTTGCCTTAGGGGCCTTCCAGATGAATCACGTCTGGGCGGTGACCTTCAGCACACCAGAAGCAATGAAGAAGATGCTTGCGGTTGCCGACGTCAAGTTAAAGGAAAGGCGATGCCTCGTTATTGACCCAAACAAGCAGGACGTCAGGCTAAAGCTTCATTGGCTTTTGCATTACGTACCAGATGAAGATGTGCGCACCGCGTTTGCGGCTTATGGGAAGGTGACTGAAGTATCAAAGGAGCGTTGGCGCGTCAATGGTATCACGGACAAGGGAACATCTACTCGCACCGTAACTCTGGAACTCAAAACCGGAGTGACTATCGAGGATCTGCCACACCAGCTTCGAGTGGGTGGTATCAACACGCTCTTGATTGTGCCCGGGCGTGCGCCACTGTGCTTGCGATGTCGTCGAACGGGGCACATCCGACGCGACTGTCGCATACCCCGGTGTAGTAAATGCAGGCGCTTTGGTCATGAAGACAACGAGTGCGCTCAGACATACGCCAGTGTGGCAGGCCCTGTGACAAGCGACCGTGTCGCGGAGCACACAATGGACCAAGTTGACGCCGAAGAAGCAGCCAGCAGCGGAAGAGGGGGTCCCGTGTACACGCCCCTCTCGAAAACACCGACGGAAAAACAAAACCGAGCGGTCCACGAGGAAGAAGTCAGGCGTCTTTATGAAACACCCAAGGCTGACAACGAAGCACCGGTGGACGAAAATGACGACGAGGAAAAATTTTCCGACGCGTCGAACAGCCAGCTGGAAGACATGGACGTCGGGAGTACAGGTGTCAGTGGCGCACCTGCAAAGCGACCGATTGAGGATGTCGCAGGTGACTGCGACAGACAAGGCGCGGAGCCCGGAGGGGAGCCGGCGGCGAAAGTGGCCTCGGGCCGGCGACTCACCACCAAGCCCAAGCCTAACGTCAGCGCGGGCACCCGACCGCCGGCGAAGCCACCTTCGTAGCACCGAGGGTTGTGCTTCAACTAGGGGCCGCGAAACTATAGACCTAAAAGGACACGGCTAGTATGGCTTCTGCATTATGTGAAGGGTGTGGCGGGTGCACGCCGTGTACGTGTATACCCGCAAGTCTCTCAGCGGCGGCTGCAGTCAACGCCGGGTCTATGTGTGAGGTAAGAACCATGCGGTCCGTTCCAACATGCACGCAGACTTCGCAAACTAGAAGAGCGTTACGCGTAGCCACTTTCAACGTTTGTGGCCTACGGTCTAGACGAAAGCAATACCAGGTCAGTCGTCTGTTCCGAGAGTATGACCTTGATTTGATAGCAGTTCAGGAGACGAAGGTCGAAAGTCAGGAGCAAACGGATCGCATGGTCGAACCTTTTAGGTCTTCTTACAATGTTTGCGCGTGTCATTCAGTTGGCACCTCTGGAGGCTGTGCGATATTCTTGCGAAATTCTTTAGGTGTTGTGGAAGAATATGTTTATAGTAGTGAAGACGGCCGACTTGTCATTTGCGATTTTCTGTTTTTGTTTCAGAAATGGCGCATCATCTGTGTATATGCACCAAATAATGTTAAAGATCGACATAGGTTTTTTGCAAGTGTTGAACCATATTTAAAATGTGAAAAGAACGTGGTGTTGCTGGGTGATTTTAACTGCGTGTGCCTAAAGGAAGATAGGAACAGGGGATTGCCTGTTCGGGATCAAAGTGCTTTGTTCTTATCTACGATTTTGCAAGAGTGCGTAGAGGATGTTGGAAATGTACTGCAAAATGGATGTGGTCCTGTCTATACCCATTTCCAACGTGATTGCCACTCCCGTTTAGACAGAGTATACGTGTCAGATGTGCTCGTACCACTTTGCAACAGTTATGATGTTAAACCGGTATCGTTTAGCGACCACAGCGTCGTTATGTTTTCAATAGGAGTAAAAAACATTAGGTCACGTTTTTCGTGGAAATTATGGAAATTCAACAACAAATTACTTAACGATACAGTTTTTGTTGACGAAGTAAAAGTACTTATAGAAAAATTACACTTGTTAGAGTCGGGGAGATTCGTTGAAGCCTGGGAGCGGTTTAAGGAAGAAGTTAAAATTACAGCTATCGAGCGATCTTCAACATTACGCCGCAATGAAAAAAGAAAAGAAAAGGAACTACAGTGTCAGTTGGAATTCTTGTTGTCAGTCGAGAGTGCGCAGCCAGGCAGTTTCTCTGACGAAATAAGAAAAATAAAGAATCAGCTCGAGATAATGGATACAGAAAAATACAGAGGCGCAGTTATACGCGCACGCGCAGAACATCTCTGGCTTGGCGAAACACCGACGAAACGATCCATGAGCGAAGAGACTCGGTATGCTTCACGTAAGGAAATAAAACAGATAAAATACGGCGAGGAGACTACAAGGGGCAAACTAAAGATACAACAAGCGTTTGTAGATTATTACAAAGGATTGCTTGGAAGCAGCGGTAAAAGCGAGGCCTCTTTAGACAGTGAATTCTTGTCGCTGATGCCCACTTTAGATAACGAAACCAGGTCACGCCTTGAAATGCCAATTAGCTTAATTGAAATAGAAAGAGCAATAGATGATTTAAGTGAAGGTAAAACGCCTGGTCCAGATGGACTTGGGGCTGCTTTTTACAAGGCATTTAAGCATGAACTCTCGAGGGCTCTTTTTCAGCTCTTCACTGAGGCGTACGAAATAAACGAAGCACCACCATCCTTTAGAAGGTCGCATATTGTACTGATACCAAAAAGTGACGATCCAGTGAAGCTTTTATCTGTGAGTGCTTACCGTCCTATAAGCCTCACTAATGTCGATTACAAGGTGTTCATGAAGGTGCTAGCAAAGAGATTGCAGACTGTAATAAAGTTAATCGTAGGTCCTCACCAAACGTGCGGCATAAAGGGCCGAACAATAGGAACGAACATTCACACAGCAAGGAGCATCCTCGAATGCTGTGATGCATGGGACAGACAAGTCGCGATGTTACAACTAGATCTCGAGAAGGCTTTTGATCGTGTTGTTCACGACGTACTTTTTTCCGTATTGGAACACGTAAATGTCGGGAATGTTGTCTTAGATGGTGTGAAAATGTCGTATAGAAATTGTGAGGCTAACATTGTAATTAACAAAGAAGTCACCCAACGTTTTCAAATTGCCAGGAGCGTCCGTCAAGGGTGTCCAAATTCACCATTGTTGTTTGCTATTTATTTAGAGCCTTTTTGTTTGAGCATAATTTACAATAACAAAGTACGAGGTTTTAAGCTTATGATGGCGGAGATCAAATTTTTGTCTTATGCTGATGATATTGCCGTTTTTTGTGAAGATAGGGAAAGTATTAGCGAAGCTGTGAAAGTAGCCGACAAGTACTGCATATGGTCCGGTAGTGCAATAAATTGGGATAAGTGTGTAGGTTTATGGCATGGCACCTGGGAGGCAATGCCAGACTTCTATGAAAATGTCAGATGGCGGACCGTGCCGACCAAGTATCTCGGTGTGCCACTGGAGCGATATAAAGATCCCATTGAATACTGGAAGGATGAAACAGAAGTGTTGAAGGAGAAAACAAATAAGTGGGGAGGAAAAAACTTCTCGATATTCACACGGTCAACAGTCTGCAATATGTTCTTAGCGGCGAAAGTTTGGTACGTGCTTCAGGTGCTGTGCATGAATAGGTTAAACATTCAGAAGATACACAGAGTCTTTTCCACTTTTGTTTTGGGCTCCCAATGGGAACGTACGAGTCGTACAGATCTTTTTCGACCAGTGAAAGCTGGTGGGCTGGGATTGGCCCATTTGTTTTTAAGGCAGATTGTGTCATGGTTTATTTTCTTGCGCGATCAGAGTCATCCATTCTTGCGCACTATGTTACAAGTGAGATTATGCTGTTATTTACCAGAGTTCATAGTATCTTCTTCTTCTGCAGGGCGTACTGGTATACGTGGTTATCTACGCGAAGTAGTGTTGGCGTTCAATATACTAAAAGTTCGTTTTTCTCTGCAGTACTTGTGCGCAGTAAAAAAAAAAAAAAGCGGCTCTATAAAGATCTTATCGACGTAATGATGCCAGTACCCATGTATCGAACGATGTATGGAATCGGACACGGAAAAGATGTTTTTAAGCGAATCAAACGAATGCCAGTACGCCCATCAGCCAAGACCTTTTTTTTTCAACTACACACGGGTACACTGCCAGTGAAACCATGGTTGCAGGAAAAGGGACTATTTGTTCCTTGGAGTATTAATTGTCTTTTATGCCGTAAGCCGGAGAGTATAGATCACATCTTTTTGGACTGTTGGGATGCTGTATTTCACTGGGACATCCTGCAGCGAACATTAAAGAAAGATCTCCCTATAACGCCATACGGAATTCGTTTTTTGCCGGTTCAGTGTGAAAGTGACATACCGTATGCTATGTTTATGTTGTTGAGCATGCACGCAATATGGAAGACGCGTATGGCAGTGAGGCATGCGGATGTAAACGCACGCCCAGCTAGGGAATACTTTATAGAAAGTATAGCATACACGAGGGATGTATATTGTGCAGGCGAAGATCCGCCGGAATGGTTACCCGTTCTCAATGACCTCATCTCATTAAAGCACTTTTAATCATCCCACGCCAAGCAAAGTGTGCTTGACGTTATTGTAACATTATTCCTTGTCATTATTTCTGTACAGTGTTTGTCCTTCTGTTGTGCTTTGTACATGATGTACCTTCAAGCGATAAAAAAAATGTGGTTGATCCTCTTATATAGGGAATCGGTATAGAACACGAAAGTGAAACGTGTCTTCACAGAAGTAGTGTAATGTTTATTGCACATTGATATATAATGTCTATTGGTGTTTTGTGGCTAAAGCGCCCTTAGGCGTTGATGCACCCACGCTGACGCCTGGTGGCACGTCTCCTCATCACGACTACCAACGTCGATGACCATGAGCAACCGTCGTGCATATGGAAGCTGCACTACGCTGCACACGCTAGCACAACGCGAAAGACGAAGCACGTAACTGACACACTAATACAACGCGCAAGACAAAGCACGTAACTGAATCGTCACCGAGTCAAATCAGCGCGTACAGCGCGTCGTAATTGCAGCCTCCGCGATCAACTTCAGAAACATTTTCAGAGCTAATTGCGGAGGCCACGCTCCGCTGTGCTGAGTACGGTGAACGCCTCCTAGTAGTGCTTCTGCGAGAACGCGTTGGTAGTGCTTCTTGATGCCAGCGTCCCTTCGAATGCTGGCATCGAGGCGTCGTAGTGCTGAGACCACCGAAGCGTTCACTGTCGGTGCGCGTTAGTGTCATAATGCAGTACTTCTCTTTTCTGCTCGTAGGCGGCGGCACCGCCCGAGCAAGAGCGCGGGTACACGGAGGAGTGTTAGATATATAAGGCGCGTCTGTGTAGCTCTCTGCAAATGCGTTGTGGCGCAATGGGTTAAACGCTCGGCGATCTATCGTCGCGGACCGAGAGGTCGTGGGTTCGATTTCCAATATTTGCATGTTTGTGGAACTTTTTCTTCTGGTTTCTTTCTTTGTATTATGTTCGTGTATGTTGAAGTCTTGGTGGACCCCGGCATAAAACACTTTCGTGTTAAAAATCGGGCTTGTGGCGCAACGGATAACGCGTCTGACTACGGATCAGAAGATTCCAGGTTCGAATCCTGGCAAGCTCGTTTCTCGCTTTCATTATTTTTTGCCTGGGCGAAAAGGGAAGTATGGGCTGTACTCCAGTAGCTTTCCTTTCGGATTCGGGCTTGTGGCGCAACGGATAACGCGTCTGACTACGGATCAGAAGATTCCAGGTTCGAATCCTGGCAAGCTCGTTTCTCGCTTTCATTATTTTTTGCCTGGGCGAAAAGGGAGTATGGGCTGTACTCCAGTAGCTTTCCTTCCGGATTCGGGCTTGTGGCGCAAACGGATAAAGCCCCAACCATACGTACGCGTTGGAACGCGTCCGCAGGCGCCGTGCGCTGAGAGAGATTGTGGTTGTGAGGAGGAAGAGGCGCTATTTTCTTCCTCTTCACAACCACAATCTCTCTCAGGCGCACGGCGCCTGCGGACGCGTTCCAACGCGTACGTCTGGTTAGGGCTTAACGCGTCTGACTACGGATCAGAAGATTCCAGGTTCGAATCCTGGCAAGGTCGTTTCTCGCTTTCATTATTTTTTTGCCTGGGCGAAAAGGGAAGTATGGGCTGTACTCCAGTAGCTTTCCTTCCGGATTCGGGCTTGTGGCGCAACGGATAACGCGTCTGACTACGGATCAGAATATTCCAGGTTGGAATCCTGGCAAGCTCGTTTCTCGCTTTCATTATTTTTTGCCTGGGCGAAAAGGGAAGTATGGGCTGTACTCCAGTAGCCTTTCCTCCGGATTCGGCTTGTGGCGCAACGGATAACGCGTTCTGACTACGGATCAGAAGATTCCAGGTTCGAATCCTGGCAAGCTCGTTTCTCTGCTTTCATTATTTTTTGCCTGTGCGAAAGGGAAGTATGGGCTGTACTCCATAGCTTCCTTCGGATTCGGCTTGCGGCGCAACGGATAACGCGTTGACTACGGATCAAGATTCCAGGTTCGAATCCTGGCAAGCTCGTTTCTCGCTCATTATTTTTTGCCTGGGCGAAAGGGAAGTATGGCTGTACTCCAGAGCTTTCCTTCCGGATTCGGGCTTGCGGCGCAGTCCTTCTGGTACGTGAATCCACGTCGGGCCCCGTAGTGACTGGAAAAGTGTTTATTCCGTGTGCTCCGAGGGAAGACGTGTTTTTGCTTGTGTTGGCGGCCTTGAACGGCCGCGTAACAGGAATGTTGTTTTTGACGACGACGACTATCAGGTAATTTTGCCGCACTTGCCTACCGGACGAATCGTCCTTAATACTGTTTTTCTACAGCGCGGACGTCCGTGGAAGACCGTACAAAGTTGAGGATTTCCGTGACGCTCTGGCTCGTCTGGAACTGCTCCCGAAGTAGTTGCTTTGGGGGCGTACCAGATGAACCACGTCTGGGCGGTCATGATGAAGACGGCGGAAGCTACTAAGAAACTGCTTGATGCCGGGACAATCATCGTCAAAGAACGACGCTGCATTGTCGTTGACCCCAACAACCAAGGTGTCCGCATGAAGCTACACTGGTTGCTGCCAAGTGTGTCAGACGAAGACATACGACAAGCTCTTGCCCCATATGGAAAGGTGACAGACGCGGCGAAAGAACGGTGGCGTGTTCAAGGTATATTGGACAAGGGCTCAACGACGAGGTCGGTGACGCTGCAGCTGAAAGCGGGAATTACAGTCGACGATATTCCGCACCAGCTACGTATAGCAGGGGAGCTCGTCCTTGCCGTCATTCCCGGCCGCGCCCCCCTTTGCCTGCGGTGCCATACAACCGGTCATATTCGCCGGGACTGTCGTGTTCCACGCTGCGAGGTCTGCCGACGCTTCGGCCATGATCGTTCTCAGTGCGTCAAGACGTACGCTGTCGTTGCAGGACCAACGAGGAGAGCCGACGAAGTGGCTGAACACCTCATGGATGAGGTTGAAGTTGAAGGCATTTCACCTGCTACAAGCGACAATGCTGGCAATGCAGTCACGGAAAAGCCGCCTCTTCACTTTAAAAACTTGGGTCTAGACAAGAAACCTGACGTCGAGGATGTTTCTCCGGAAAAGAATGAAAACGCCGTGACTGAAAACGAGAGCGTCGAGACAAAACAGAGGGACGCCCCGAAGCCGTCGCCTGCCACTACATGTCCCGAAACGTCTACTACGCCTGCCACGACCGACGTCGACATGGCAGCAGCCACTAACACGCCTGCGAAGCGGGCTCACGAGGAAACGCTCGGCGCATCTGGGACCTCTGGAGCGACGACATGCAGCGAGCCGCCCACAAAGGCGGCTCAGCTGCGACGTACGTCATTCAAGCCGAGGCCCAACGTCCAAGTTGAGCGGAGACCCGAGACGGGGCCGCCCCCGTAGCGGCTTCGATTGGGTCTTGCAACCTTCCCACGGCTTCTACGTGTGATGCCGCCAGCTTGTCCGGCGGAGCCACGTGCTACATAGTGAATGGGTCGATCAAGGTAAGCGCTATGCGACCCGTTTGTTCTTGATCATAATGGCAGCTAAACTTAACACAGCGATCCGTGTTGCCACGCTTAACGTCCGAGGACTAAGCGCAAGGCGACGGCAATACCAACTGAGTCGTATGTTTCTGGAAAATGATCTCGATATAATTGCAGTACAGGAGACCAAGATATCGAGTCAAGAGCAAACGGATCGCATGGTGCAACCTTTCGTTCCGCGTTACAGTGTATGCGTTTGTCATGCGGCCGGCACATCGGGGGGTTGTGCTATTTTTTTGCGCAACAGCTTAAACGCATCTGTGGAAGCAATGACAGTGTGTGAAACAGGACGCCTGATTGTTGTCGATTTTGTGCTCAGTGAAATTTCCTGGCGAGTTGTTTGTATTTACGCACCTAATAGACAGCACGAGAGGGAGTCCTTTTTTGAGCGAGTTGAGGTTTATTTAAAAACCGATAGGCTTCTGCTTTTACTAGGTGATTTCAACTGTGTGTGTTTTCCAGAGGACCGTGTCAAAAATTTGCCTGTGAATGACCATAGTGCGTTGCTATTGAGCAAACTTGTTAGCGAATACAACCTGGAAGACGTCGGCTATGTGTTGTACGATTACAGTGTTCCGCGGTTTACACATTTCCAAGGACTAAGTCACGCTAGGTTGGATAGAGTGTGTGTATCACTGGAACTAGTACCGTTATGTAAAGCCTACGTGAACAAGCAAGTCTCTTTTAGCGACCACAGTTTGGTTGCCTTCACAATAGGAACAAAAGAACGAAAAACAAATTTCTCGTGGGACTTGTGGAAATTTAACGATAAATTACTCAATGATGACAGTTTCGTAAATGATGTTAAGGGAAAACTTGGACGATTGATTGCAGCCGATCAGAAATATGTAGTAGGCATGTGGGAAAATTTTAAAATGAAGTCAAGCTAGGTGCTATAGAAAGAGCTACTAAGCTGAAACAAGAAGAAAAACAGAAGGAAAAGGCCCTAAGGAGCAAACTCGATTTCCTACTTAAAGTAGAAAGCACAGAACCTGGCCATGTCATGAAGGAAATAAAGCAAGTAAAAAGCCAGTTAGAAACAATCGACACAGAAAAGTATCGCGGAGCCATGATAAGATCCCGTGCAGAAAAACTGTGGCAAGGGGAAACACCGAATAAACGCGCGCTTAGCGACGAGAAAGCTTACGCTCGCCGAAGTGATATCAATCAGATATGCTACAAAGATGAAGTCACGAGTGACATCACGATCATTGAACAAGCATTTGTTGAACATTATGATGACCTGTTTAGCAAAAGAAAAACTGATCTGGGTGGTTTCATAGGCCAGTTCTTGCACTTAATGCCACAGTTGGAAGAAAGCGTTAAAAAAGACCTCGAAGCCCCTTATAAGTGTGAGTGAAGTTGAAGCAGCTATAGAAGAACTAGGCTCAGGAAAGGCGCCTGGGCCGGACGGCTTAAGCGCTGCCTTCTACAAAGCATTTAAGGCAGAAATAGCTCCGATTATGAAGCAATTTTTAGCGCTGTCATATGAAAACAACCGTATACCCCCGTCTTTCCGAACAACTCAGATGGTCCTGATCCCCAAATCTGATGATCCAGTAAAGCGCTTGTACGTTGCATCGTACCGTCCCATTAGCCTCGCGAACACTGACTATAAAATATTTATGAAAATATTAGCAAGAAGGTTACAGAGCGTAATTAAACATTTAGTTGGAGCCCACCAAACGTGTGGGATTAAAGGGCGCACAATAACCACTAACGTACACATCGCTAGGAGCGTTCTAGAATGCGTCGATGCTTTCGAGGGTCGAGTTGCAATGTTGCAGCTAGACCTGCAGAAGGCATTCGACCGTGTGTCTCATGATATTCTCTTCGAGATTTTAGAATACACGAACCTAGGATCCATGATTATAGATGGCTTAAAAATGGTCTACAAAGAATGCAGCACACGGTTGATTATCAACAAGTCTCTCACAAGAAGTGTCAATGTCTGTTCGTCTCTGAAACAAGGGTGTCCAATCTCGCCATTGCTATTCGCGATATACCTGGAACCCTTTTGCCTAGCCGTTAGAGAAAACGAGAAAATACGAGGTTTCAAATTACAGCAAAGCGAGGTGAAAGTACTATCTTACGCAGACGATCTAGCAGTGTTTTGTGATGACTATGACAGTATCAGCGAAGTGGTAACTGTAGCGAAGTCTTACTGCGAAAAAACAGGAAGTGCTATTAACTGGGACAAGTGCATCGGGTTTTGGCATGGCGCGTGGAAAAGCCCACCATGCACTTTCGCAAACATCCAGTGGGTGACCATGCCTGCAAAATATCTAGGGGTGCCACTCGAACATTATAATGACAGTACTACGTTCTGGGAACAAGAAACACAGATGGTGAAGGAAAAAGCGCTTGCGTGGCAAGGACGTAACCTATCAATGTTCGCGCGCTCCACCGTGTGTAACATTTTCCTGGTTGCTAAAATTTGGTACATATTACAAGCGCTATTCATGTCGAGAGCGAATGTACAGAAGCTGCATAGAGTGTTTGCCGTGTTCATTTGGAACTCAACTTGGGAACGCTGCAGCCGCACTAATCTGTTTAGATCGGTTCGCAGTGGTGGTCTCGGACTGTCACATCTATTTGTACGACAGATTGTATCGCGGTTTATGTTCTTGCGAAACCAGAGTGATCCTTTTTTGCGCACCATGATACAAGTGCGATTAAGTAATCTTTTACCTGACTTTCTTGTTTCGTGTTCGTATACTGAATCCCGTCCAGTGAAAGGCTTCCTTCGGGAAGTAGTGTCATCCTTCCGTATGCTGAGTGTTCGTTTCTCGCTAGAATACTTAAGTTCAGTTAAAAGAAAGAAATTGTATCATGATATGTTAGACTTATTAATGCCAGTTCCATTGTACAGGATAGCATACTCTGGAGGCTCAGGAGATGATGTTCTAAAAAGAGTCAAAAGAATGCCTGTGAAACCATCAGTAAAATCATTCTTCTTTAAACTCCACACAAATACCCTACCCGTGAAGACGTGGCTGGCAGACAAGGGTTTATTTGTGCCTTGGACTACCAATTGCTTACTGTGTAAGAAACCAGAGACTGTCGACCATGTCTTCATTGATTGTTGGGACCCTTTTTTTCATTGGGACATCTTACAACGAACCTTAAAGAAAGAATTACCAATAACTCCACGTGGTATCAGGTACTTAGACACAGAAACTAATAATGTTCCATATGACCTTATTATGCTAATAAGCCTCCATAGTATATGGTGCACAAGAATGTCTGTACGCCATGCTGATGTGGATGTCCATTCTGTTCGAGAAAACTTTATCGAAAGTGTCGCCTACATGCGTGAAGTCTACAAAGCGCACAAAGAACCACCGGACTGGTTGCCACTGTTCGATGAGTTGGTGAAATTGAAACGATTTTAATGCAACGAGTCAGCATAAGCTAAGCTGCATGACTCTCTTTTTTAACAATGTATTCAGCATGGCAATTCAACTGCAAGGCAATAAAGAAGAAAAAAATCGGGCTTGTGTGGCGCCACTGATAACGCGTTCTTAACTATACGGATCAGAAGATTCCAGGTTCGAATCCTGGCAAGCTCGGTTCTCCGCTTTTCATGTTTTGTTTCCTGGGTGACAGGAATTATGGCCTGTAATCCGTAGCTTTCCTTGCCACCCGGGCTTGTGGCGCAACGGATAACGCGTCTGACTACGGATCCAGAAGATTCCAGGTTCGAATCCTGGCAAGCTCGTTTATCGCTTCATTTTTGTTTCCTGGTGACAAGGGAAGTATGGCCTGTACTCCAGTAGCTTCCCTTGCCAACCCGGGCTTGTGGTGCAACGGTTTTCAGCTGCATTCCAATACACTACCTGTAAAACCGTGGCTTCAGGAAAGAGGTATTTTTATCCCCTGGTCTGTGGATTGTTTACTATGCCACAAGGAAGAGACAATTGAACACGTATTCATAGACTGCTGGGACGCCGTTTTCCACTGGGACGTCATGCAGCGAACTATAAAGAAAGACTTGCCCATAACACCCTATGGCATCCGTTTTCTCCCGACGGAAAATGAAGGAGTGCCATACGACATGTTTATGCTATTAGGGTTGCACAGCCTGTGGCGCACCCGAATGGCTGTTAGACACGCTGACATAAATGTTCGAAGTACTCGTGAATATTTTATTGAAAGTGTCTGTTACATAAAAGAAGTGTTCGATGCGCAAAACGAAAAGCCAGAATGGTTTAGTGTGTTAAACGAGCTTGCGAACCTTAGGCGGTTTTAAAATCTCGTGCACACCAAAGACTGGTGGGCACTTTTACCAATTGTGAAGTGTCGAAATTCTGTCTGTATTTTGCAAAAGGCAATAAAGAAAAAAAAAGCTTCATTCTGCTTCCGGCCACCGAGCGTGACGGTTCGTGGGATCATGGCCTCTTCAAGGGCAGCGACAGCGGTCACTTTTGGCCGCGGTAACAGGACCAATGACAACGATAACGAATACCCGTTTATTCTGCCTCAACTGCCCCAAGGACGAGTGGCGATTAATACCGTGTTTTTGCACGGTGATGTGCGTGCCAGACCCTACAAGGTGGAGGATTTCAGGGACGCCCTGCTTCCGACAGGCTTGATGCCTGAGGTGCTATGCATAGGGGCGTACCAGATTAACCACGTCTGGGCGGTAACCCTCAAGGATGCGACCGCCACAAAACGACTGGTGGCACTGAAGGAACTGCAGGTGAAGGGACGACGGTGCGTCATCGTCGACCCGCAGGACCAGCAGGTGAAGCTTAGGCTGCACTGGCTACTGTACGGCGTGGCCGACGAGGACATTTGGACGGCGTTCGCGGCTTTCCGGAAGGTGGAGGAGGTAAGCCGGGAGAGGTAGCGCGTCCAAGGCATGGGGGACAAGACGTCAACCACCAGGACCGTGCTGCTCAAGCTCAAGAGCGGTCTCAAAGTAGAGGACCTTCCTCATCAGGTCCGCGTCGGCGGAGAGCTCGCTTTGGTGGTCGTTCCCGGGCGGCCTATGCAGTGCTTGCGCTGCCAGGGCACTGGGCACGTCCGGCGAGAGTGTAAGGTGCCGCGCTGCTCCCGTTGCAGACGTTTTGGGCACGTCGAAGCCGACTGCGTGAAGACCTACGCTACAGCTACAGGCCCAGCAGTGAGCGAAGCGGCAGCCGAACAGCTGATGGACGCAGTCGAGGCTGAAGACGCCGCTAAGGGAGCCGGAGACCAAGTGCCGCCAGCGAAGACAAGTACCGTGACAGTGCCGGAGGGCGCTGAAGCCAAGGTGGTCGAAGCTGCTGAGCAAGTGACTGGGCCGGCACGGGTCGACACGGAAGCTGTCCTTGCAAATGAAGGTGCAAGTGAAGGCGAAAGCGATGACGATGAATCAGAAATGGAACAGAGCGAGGCTGCCAACGACGGGGACCGGGCTGCTAGTCTCGGTGCAACCTTCAAGCGCCCCCGAGACGACGCCGGAGACCAGGACAACGCAGCATCCAGCACCGGGGACGGGCCGCCGACGAAAGCGCCTCTTGGGAGGCGTGCGGGTTTCAAACCCAAACCGAATGTTCCGCCCGAGAGAAGGCCTGGGGACAAAGCGCAGCACACCATCAACAACGCCGGGAAGCCGGGCGGCTCCGGAGGCGGCTAGCCGACGGCTAGTCGTGAAAGGTAAGCACCATGCTCCGGGCCTACCTCATTCTTTAGCACAGCATGGCTCCTGAACCAACACTGAGTATTGCCACACTAAACGTGAGAGGCTTGGCGGCTAGCCGTAGGCAAAATCAAGTCCTACGGTTGGTCACTGACCACGACATAGATGTTTTAGCTGTCCAGGAGACCAAGGTAGACGGGGAGGAGGAGACCGGGAGCATGGTGCGGCGTTTCACGACTAGATATTATGCGGTCGTGAGCCACGCGGTAGGGACGTCCGCCGGATGCGTCCTGTTTGTTAAGAAGTTGCCAAACCTTGCAGTACAAAGTGTGTTTTCATGTCAATCCGGAAGGATCGTATTTTGCGATTTTGTTTTTTGTGAAGTTCAATTTCGAGTTATATGCATATATGCGCCAAATGGTGTAGAAGAACGTGCTTTATTTTTTTCGAAACTTTTTCAGTTTATTAGCAGTGAAAAGTGCATGCTTTTGTTGGGGGATTTCAACTGTGTTTTGAGTGCTCGAGATAGATCCAATAATGCTGGTATCCGCGATAAAAGCAGTCACATACTTTCTAAGTTGATTAGTGATAGTGAACTAGACGATGTATGTGAGAGACTTGAGGGGGAGCGGGAAGTGATGTTTACGCGATTCAAGGCAGTAGCCATGCGCGGTTAGACCGCTTGTACATGTCACAGGACATGATTCAAAGTGCCACAGTTATTCTGTTGCACCTGTGTCGTTCTCAGATCACTGCTTGGTGATGTGTACCATAGGAATGAAGAAGAAGAGTCAATCTTTTAACTGGGACCAATGGAAAATGAATGCCTTACTACTAAAAGACGCGCCATTTGTAGACGCAATTCATGAGGCCGTTATGGAAGTAAGCGATGAATGTATTGAAACAATAGCAGAGAAATGGGAAGGGTTCAAACAGAAGGTAAAAATGAAAGCAATAGAAAGATCGAGCTGCTTAAAGTTTGAGAGGGAAATGAAAGAACGAGATTTACGAAATATACTTAATCAGCTGATAGCGCTGGAGTGCGAAGAGCCAGGGGCGTATAAGCAAGATATGCGAACCATCAAAGAAAAAATCGAACAGTTGGACAAAGAACGCTATCAAGGGGCGATTGTGCGTGCAAGAGCAAACGCATTAGTCGCGGGGGAGACGCCCACCAAAAGGGCGCTTGGACTTGAAAAAGCTCATGGTCGACGTAATCATGTCGATAAGATCTCGTGGAATGGCACGCTCGTCGACGATAATAAGAGCATAGGCCGAGCGTTTTTAGAGTATTACCAGTCACTGTTTGCATATCAAGAAGCCAATGTAGATGAGTTCAAAAGGGTCTTTCTCAGTCGCATGCCGCGATTAAGTGACGACACGAAGGACCTATTAGAAGGCAGTATAAGAGAACACGAAGTCGAAAAAGCAATACATGATTTGAACAATGGCAAATCACCCGGACCTGACGGTCTGAGCGCGTGTTTTTATAAAGCCTTCAAGAAAGAACTGTCGCCCCTGTTAACAGACCTGTTTAACGCTGCGTATGTGAACAAAGCTTTGCCGCCTTCTTTTGGTAAAGCGCATACCATCTTGATACCTAAGAGTGACAAAGCGGAGAAACTTAGGCTCGTGACATCTTATAGGCCGATATCTTTAACCAATGTCGACTATAAGATTTTCATGAAGGTTTTGGCAGCCAGACTTCAAAGCGTCATCAAAGAAATAGTTGCAGACCACCAAACGTGTGGGATCAAAGGGAGGTCAATTTTTTCGAATATTCACACGATGCGGTGCGTGCTCGAGTGCTGTGACATCACTTACGACGGCGTCGCAGTGCTCCAGCTTGACCTCGAGAAAGCGTTTGACTGTGTGTCTCATGATATTTTGTTTGCCATTCTGGAACACATTAATGTGGGTGCCATTATCACTGAGGGAGTGGCGTTGGCGTATCAGAACTGCACAACACGCTTAATTGTCAATAAATCATTGGGGGCCCCCATTAACGTCATGCGTTCTGTGCGTCAAGGCTGCCCCCTCAGTCCTCTTTTGTTTGCTATTTACATAGAAACGATGTGTTTGGCGATAATAGAGAATGCTCATATACGCGGTTATAGCTTGGCAGCCACAGAAGTCAAGCTCCTGGCATATGCAGATGATATCGCCGTGTGTTGTACAAGCAGAGAAAGTGTAACGGAAACAATACGCGTTGCGAAACAGTTTTGTGATGTGACGGGCAGTAAAGTGAACTGGGGTAAATCCCTCGGTTTGTGGCACGGAGAGTGGTCTTCGGCCCCAGACAACTTTGCTAATGTGAGCTGGGTGAAAACCCCTACCAAGTATCTGGGTGTTCCCTTGGACAGTTACAAACACAGCGAGGAATACTGGACGAACCAAATAAAAGAAACAAGAGAGAAAGCAGACAGGTGGAAAGGCATCAACCTGTCCATTTTTGCAAAGGCAACTGTATGCAATATGTTTTTCATTACGAAGTTGTGGTACGTCATGCAGACGTTGTTTTGTTCAAGGGTAAATGTACAAAGGTTGCATAGAGTGTTCGCCGTTTTTATCTGGGAATCTAGCTGGGAAAGATGTAGCCGAACAAACCTGTTCAGACGGGTGAAGGAAGGGGGGCTGGGCTTGGCGCATCTTTTTGTACGACAGCTTGTCAATAGATTTTTGTTTTTTCGAGATGTGCGTGATCCATTTCTGCGTACGGTATTACAGCTCAGGTTAGAGACGCCTTGCCGGCACTCATTGTTAGTACTAATAGTATGCCAGGGGCGATTCGCGGCTATCTTAAAGAAGTAGTCGATAGTGTGCGCTTTCTTTCTGTGCGTTTTTCTTTCGATTATCTTTCTGACGTGAAAAGAAAGACATTATATAAAGATGTATGCGACATTGTATTTCC
Source organism: Dermacentor silvarum (assembly GCF_013339745.2). Classification (NCBI taxonomy): domain Eukaryota; kingdom Metazoa; phylum Arthropoda; class Arachnida; order Ixodida; family Ixodidae; genus Dermacentor; species Dermacentor silvarum. The sequence continues at coordinate 26,618,510 of NC_051160.1, read as the reverse complement.
AGTGCCATTGTACAGAGCTGTATACAGTGGAGGAACAGGACAGGATGTTCTGAAACGGGTGAAAAGAATGGAGGTGCCTACTGGCGTTAAAACATTCTTTTTTAAGCTACACACAGGAACACTGTCAGTGAAGACATTCATGGAAGAACGTGGATTCCTTGTACCATGGGGCTCACACTGCTTGATTTGCAAGCAACCTGAAACAGTAGATCATGTGTTCTTGCATTGCTGGGAAGGGGTCTACTTCTGGGACGTCCTAAAACGGACAATCAAGAAGGAGTTTCCGTTGAATCCGCACGGGATCAGGTACCTAGCGATAAAGAATGAGGACGGGGTACCATACGATTTAATCATGCTCCATGGCCTCCACTGTTTATGGCGGGCACGGATGGCTGGGTACCATTGCGACCCAGACGCTAGGCCGGCTCGTATTTATTTTCGAGACAGTATGTCTCGGTTCATTGAAATAAAGAAAACACAAGAATGTGTACCCGATTGGCTGTCGAGGATAGAATCTCTGACAGCATTAAAAGAATTTTAATTCGACAACGCCAGTCCATGTTGGACTGATGGCTTTCATGTTTTCCAATATGTTTTGTAGTTGTGCTTTTTGAGATTTTGTTCTGTACATTGTCAAAGACCGGCAATAAATAAAAAAAAGAAAAAAAAAAGCTTGTGGCGCAACGGATAACGCGTCTGACTACGGATCAGAAGATTCCAGGTTCGAATCCTGGCACGCTCGTTTATCGCTTTCATTTTTTGTTTCCTGGGTGACAAGGGAAGTATGGCCTGTACTCCAGTAGCTTTCCTTGCCAACCCGGGCTTGTGGCGCAACGGATAACGCGTCTGACTACGGATCAGAAGATTCCAGGTTCGAATCCTGGCAAGCTCGTTTATCGGTTTCATTTTTTGTTTTCTGGGTGACAAGGGAAGTATGGCCTGTACTCCAGTAGCTTTCCTTGCCAACCCGGGCTTGTGGCGCAACGGATAACGCGTCTGACTACGGATCAGAAGATTCCAGGTTCGAATCCTGGCAAGCTCGTTTATCGCTTTCATTTTTTGTTTCCTGGGTGACAAGGAAAGTAAGGCCTGTACTCCAGTAGCTTTCCTTGCCAACCCGGGCTTGTGGCGCATTCCTTTTCCGGCTTTCGAGCGATACGGTCACGGAATGTCGCGCTCCGTCGGAGCGGTATCAGCGGCCCCAGCGGGTCGCGGGAACAGGTTTTTTGCTGCTTCTGAAGATTACCAAGTTATTCTGCCGAACCTGCCAACAGGAAAAATTGTGCAAAACACAGTGTTTATGCATGCTGACGTTACTGCTAGACCCTACAGAGTGGAAGACTTCAGGGACACATTGCTTCATCTTGGTGTGCTGGCCGACGTTATCACGTTAGGGGCATACCAGATGAACCACGTCTGGGCTATCACCCTCAAGGACGCTGCGGCTACGGAGAAACTACTTGCTGCGAAGGACGTGAAGGTTAAAGAACACAAGTGCCTGATAGTCGACCCTAATGACCGAGGTATTCGCTTCAAGATTCACTGGCTGCTCCACGGTGTTTCTGACGAGGATGTGCGTGCCGCGCTATCGCCGTACTGGAAGGTGGTCGACGTGTCAAGGGAAAAGTGGCGTGCGCATGGCGTTCTCGACAAGGGCTCTACGACCCGTACGGTTACCTTGAAGTTGGGGCCGGGTTTCAAGATCGACGACATACCGCACCAAATCAAGGTGGCCGGTGAACCTGCGCTAATTGTTGTACCAGGCAGGGCCCCACTTTGCCTCCGTTGCAAATCTAGTGGGCATATACGCAGAGACTGCCAGGTGCCACGTTGTGCGCTTTGCCGACGGTATGGCCATGAGGACTCCCAATGTGCGAAAAGCTACGCAAGTGCTGCAGGATCCTTGAGGGGTGATGACACGTCAGAGCACCTCGTGGACGAAGCTGATGCCGAAGAAACGGCGGGAGGTCAAACCTCAAGCATCGAGGCGTCTTCTGGGCCGACCACGGTAGACGGGGCAGACAACAGCAAGTCTTCCGAAGAAGAGTTCCCACCCCTCTCCCAAGGTACGGATGTGAAAGCTGAGCCTAACAAGAACACCGAGGACGCTACCGAAGACGCCGAGGCGGACAAGTCCGCGTGTATGGACGTCACAGAAGCACCAAGCTCTGGTGTGGCAGCAAAGCGGGCTCACGAGGATACCAACGAGACAACGGCGAACACCGACGGCGAAGGGCAACCACCAACCAAGGCGGCTATCGTTCGGCGGCCCTCACTGAGACCTCGACCGAACGTGGCCACCGGTAAAAGTGTGGCGGCAACGCCGCCTACAGCGCCAACGTAGCGTAAGATCTGCCATGGCACGACGCCCTGGCATGCGGCTTTTTGCTGAGAGTACCACCATGATTCCCAGCCTTTCTTCATAGTCACTATGGCTTCTATTCCTAAATCGCTACGTATCGCGACGATTAACGTCCGAGGGCTTGCGTCTAAACGAAAACAGAGTCAGCTGTACCGATTGGTGACCGAGTTTGACCTCGACATTGTGGCGATACAGGAAACTAAAGTTGATGGTGAAGTAGAGACTGGGAACATGGTTCGACGTTTTACGTTGTCTTATGACGCTGTGGTTAGCCATGCTGCAGTAGGGACGTCAGCAGCTTGTTGCCTTCTTTTGCGCCAGAGCTTGGGCTTATCAATACAAGCGACATTAAGTTGTGACTCAGGGAGGCTCATCATCTGCGATTTTCTTTTTGCCGCTAAGGAGTGGCGTATGATTTGTGTGTATGCACCTAACAATGCGGAAGAGAGGCGAACCTTTTTCGAGCGTGTTAATCAATACTGTGACTGCCAGAAACTTGTCATTATTGCCGGTGATTTCAACTGTGTGCTTTCTGCAGCAGATAAAACTAGCAGACGAGATTTTAATGACATAAGCACTGTTATTCTTAGAGAAATTGTGAATGATGGTGGTATGGAAGATGTAGGGCAATGTTTGGAAGGTACGCGAACCGTCCAATTTACTCATTTTCAAGGATCGAGTCATGCCCGATTGGATAGAATATATGCGTCTTTGGATATTATACCTTTGTGTCAACAGTATCATGTTACGCCAGTCTCCTTTAGTGATCACTGCTTAGTTTATTTTACTATAGCAAGTCGAGAAGACTCAAGGAATAATTTTAATTGGCAGTTATGGAAACTGAATTGTAAGCTGATGAATGACGATGTTTTTGTGAAGCAAGTAACTGATTTATTTAAAAAACTCAAGGAAAACAACAAAATTCCTTGGGGAGAAAGATGGGAATTATTAAAGAATCAGGTTAAAATAAAAGCACTGGAACGTTCAAGTGCAGTAGCTAGAGAAGCAAGGTTTCAAGAAAAAACACTACGCACGAACCTTCAACTGCTACTTAATCAAGAATCGCTCAGACCGGGTGAATTTATGGACGATATACGAGTGGTGAAGCGCAAGCTGGAGCTTATCGATACCGAACGGTACCGTGGTGCCTTAATACGCGCAAGAGCTGAAAGGCTGATAAGCGGAGAATCGCCGACGAAAAGAGCGTTGGGGGCGGAAAAGTGGCATGCGCGAAGGCAGCAAATAGTAGAAATTGAACGTGCAGGTGTGATCACTAAGGATACTGACGAAATTGTTAGAACGTTTTCGGAGTACTATCGTGCGTTGTTTGCTCGCAGCGTAGTTGATATCGACCTTTTCAAACGTGAGTTTGTTTCCTTGATGACACGGTTGGACGATGTGACAAGAGAAGCTTTGGAGCAGCCCATCACAAATGAAGAGGTGGATTTTGCGATAGAAAACATGAACTTAGGGAAATCGCCGGGTCCAGACGGCCTTGGTGCAGCGTTTTATAAAACATTTAAGGGAACAGTCTCTCCAATTCTAACGCGTATTTATAACGAAGCTTACGAGCTTAAGTCGCTACCTCCATCTTTTGTTACTGCGCATACGATTCTTATACCTAAATCTGATGATACAGTAAAATTACGAAATGTAACTGCCTATCGACCCATTAGCTTGACAAACAGTGATTATAAAATCTTCATGAAAGTGTTAGCTAAGAGATTACAAACTGTTATCTCGGAAATTGTAGGGAAGCATCAGACATGCGGCATTAAAGGGCGCTCCATCACTACGAACACTCACGTGGCACGTTCTATTCTGGAATGTTGTGATGTTACGGGTGCTGGAGTAGCCATGCTACAGATAGACTTCGAGAAGGCGTTTGATAGGGTTCCCCATGACGCTCTCTTGTGTGTACTAGACCATGTAAATGTAGGCCATGTTATTAGAGAAGGCGTCGCGATGGCGTACAGCTCGTGCACGACGCAGTTAATAGTGAATAAAGTGGTTGGTGAGCGCATACCAGTGCTACAATCTCTGCGCCAGGGGTGCCCAATATCAGCATTGCTGTTTTGTTTGTACATCGAATCCTTTTGTCTACATGTTATTGCAAGCGAGCATATACGTGGGTTCAAACTGCAACAGGTAGAAGTGAGGTTGCTGGCCTATGCCGACGACATTGCCGCTTTTTGTACGGATTATGACAGTGTTCTGCATGTTATTAAAACTGTGGAAAGTTTTTGTCTTTCAAGTGGAAGCTGCGTGAACTGGGGAAAGTCTCTGGGGTTTTGGCACGGCTATTGGCCGTCTAAGCCAGACACTTTCGCGAATTTAAGATTCGTGACCACTCCTGTTAAATATTTGGGAGTGCCCTTAGAAAATTATCAGGACAGCGAACCTTACTGGCGCAACGAAATTGGCAACTTACGCGAGAAAACCAATAACTGGAATGGCTGGAATTTGTCAGTCTTTGCAAGAGCGACAGTATGCAACTTATTTTTTATAAGTAAGTTGTGGTATGTAATGCAAGTGATACATTGTTCAAGAATGAATGTCCAGAAACTTCACAGAATATTTGCAGTGTTCGTTTGGGGCTCCTCATGGGAGCGAACAAGCAGAACCAATTTGTTTAGGCGAGTCCCTGATGGCGGGTTGGCGTTAGGCCATTTGTATCTACGTCAAATAGTTAATCGGTTTATGTTCTTCAGAGACGTAAAAGATCCCTTCCTTCGAACATTGTGCCAGGTTCGGTTGGGTAATGCCCTACCAGATCTTGTTGTCTCAACGAATCGCATCCACGGATGCATTCGGGGTTATTTGAAAGAGGTTGTTATGTCCACCCGTTTTTTGTGTGTGCGGTTTTCTACAAACTACTTAAGTGATGTGGGTCGGAAAAAGTTATACAGAGACCTGTGTGATGTGGTGTTACCTGTGCCGCTATATAGATCTTTGTACAGTACCTCAAGAGGAAAGGATGTGCTTAAGCGTGTCAAGAAAATGATGGTACCACCAGGCGTCAAAACATTTTTCTTTCGTTTACACACCGGGACACTGACCGTCAAGACATGGATGGCAGAAAGGGGACTTTTTGTGCCCTGGGGAGTACACTGCCAAATTTGTAAGCGAGACGAAACTATTGACCATGTGTTTTTAGAGTGTTGGGACGCGGTATTCCTGTGGGACATTCTACAGAGGACCCTTAAGAAAGATTTTCCGCTGCACCCTCAAGGAATCCGATTCTTGGCTATCGATAACGAAGATGGAGTACCTTATGATTTAATTATGCTCATTGTATTGCACAGTGTCTGGAGATGTCGCATGGCCGTCCGAAATGCAGATGTTGACGCCAGAGCAGCTCGCCAATACTTCAAAGAAAGCATTCACAGATATGTAGAAGAACAGAAAGCACGAATACCTGTGCCACACTGGCTGCCTTGTGTAGAATTGCTTTTGAATATGAAATTTATTTAGAATTACTTTCTCCAAGACAGGAGAAACCTTTTAGCATTTGACTATTTTTATGTATTTCAGTCCTGTATTTCTTGTAACTGGCAATAAAGAAAAAAAAAACCGGGCTTGTGGCGCAACGGATAACGCATCTGACTACGGATCAGAAGATTCCAGGTTCGAATCCTGGCAAGCTCGTTTATCGCTTTCATTTTTTGTTTCCTGGGTGACAAGGGAAGTATGGCCTGTACTCCAGTAGCTTCCCTTGCCAACCCGGGCTTGTGGCGCAACGGATAACGCGTCTGACTACGGATCAGAAGATTCCAGGTTCGAATCCTGGCAAGCTCGTTTATCGCTTTCATTTTTTGTTTCCTGGGTGACAAGGGAAGTATGGCCTGTACTCCAGTAGCTTCCCTTGCCAACCCGGGCTTGTGGCGCAACGGATAACGCGTCTGACTACGGATCAGAAGATTCCAGGTTCGAATCCTGGCAAGCTCGTTTATCGCTTTCATTTTTTGTTTCCTGGGTGACAAGGGAAGTATGGCCTGTACTCCAGTAGCTTCCCTTGCCAACCCGGGCTTGTGGCGCAACGGATAACGCGTCTGACTACGGATCAGAAGATTCCAGGTTCGAATCCTGGCAAGCTCGTTTATCGCTTTCATTTTTTGTTTCCTGGGTGACAAGCGAACTATGGCCTGTACTCCACTAGACCTCCTTGCCAACCTGGGCTTGTGGCGCAACGGATAACGCGTCTGACTACGGATCAGAAGATTCCAGGTTCGAATCCTGGCAAGCTCGCTCATCGCGCTCATTTTTTTTTTTTTTTTTTCATTTTTTTTTTTTTTCGTGGACGAGAAGTATGGGCTGTCCTCCGGGAGCTTTACTTCTAGTGCTTACTAGCTAGTGCTAGTACTAACACTAGTACACTAGTACACTACTATAGTGCACTTCCTGCACTAGTACACTACTTGAAGTGCAGCGGTTTAAGAGACCGTTTATTGTGTCGCTGTACATCATCCCACGTGCACTCAGTGCTCACTCTCTCCCTCTTTTTCTATTCGCCCTTCCCTTAGCACGCATCGAGGAACCCTAGGCACGCACCCTACACTCTAAAAACTGTTGCACCCTCTGGGGCATATTTTTGCCACAGAACAATAATCGTCATCTGTCATCGTCATCGAACAATCGGCTTTCCTTTCTTTAACGCTGTGCGCCCGGCACTTCTCGGTCACGAACGGCAAGAGCGTTATCAGCGTGACACAGCGTTCTCGACAGGAAAGTAGCAAGTGCAGAGTTTTCAAGATAGGAAACTCAAGCAAGACAGATGACGATTATTGTTGTGTGGCAAAAATGCACCCCAAAGGGTGCAACTGTTTTAGAGAGTAGTACAACGGGACCTCAAGTCACAAGCCACAAGCAACGGAACCTCGGGTGCTTGAAGATCTCAATTATGACCTCCGAGATCGTGCAGAGCGACACCCGATCTCTGAGGCCTTGTTTCAACTAAGGAGGATTAAAAAAAATTCTGGAGTGTAGATGATGTCTCAAAGGTGAAAACGGCCACCACCATCTTACCCGCGGAATCCATTAACTTTGGCATTTGGCGGAGAGCAGGAAGTGTTTTCTTCTCACTTCCAATGACTTTCAGAAGGCCAGTTTTTTCCGTAGATATGGTTCTCGGTGTCCCTGCCTCTGTCGCTGGTTTAGGATGAAGCAGGAAAGTATTGGCAACTTGTATGAGATATCAGGGTCACTACTCAGCCTATGGCCATATTTTAGCCCGAAACAACGTTCTATTATTTTCCAATTAGTCGAAAGTTTATATTAACAGATCAAGAGCAGTTGAACTGCGACTGTTCCCTGTGTACTTCTGCACGTTTTCAAGGGTGAATAGAGGGCAAGTGCTGGCTTCACCTCTGCGGTAAGAATCTGCGAGCGCTGCCACTCCAGAATTTCTTTTTATAACCTCCTTGGTTTCAACGGACCATTGTGATCACGGAGGCCACACGCACGAGGTGCACAAATTCACGTGTCATAGGATGGCGCCCTCTGGCTTTAAAATGCGGGTCTTAAAGGCGATGCTTTTGCTCGTTGAAGGCGCCGAACGCGATTTTGGGAGCCGAAAACACGTCAAGGACGCCAGGTTTTGGACTATATATCCAAAACTTAACGCCTATGACGTGTTTTGGGCTCTCAGAACTGTTTTCGCTGCGTTCAACCAGCAAAAGCATAGCCTTTAAGATATGAATTTTAACTCTAGAGGACGCCACCCTATGAGACGTGAATGTGGACACCCCAAAGACGGCTCTCTTCGGGTAACAAAATCGAAGCCTGTGCTTTTATTGCATGCGCTCTAGATTTGGTAGTAACTCTACTACGCCCCATGAAGTATCGCCCTATGAATGTAAAATGCAGATCTTAAAGGCTATGTCTTTGCTGGTTGAATGCGGCGGAAGCGACTTCGCGAGCCATAGACATCAGGTCTGCACCACTTATACTGAACGAAATTTAGAGCACCAAAGAAGCATGTATTCAATAACAAAATCTAAGACAAGTTTTAGTGTTGCTTACTTCAGTGTTCAAGCTAGGCCGAGCGTCTTTTCTCATTTTAGTTATTTGCACGTCTGCCGTTAAAACGGTCTCGCCCATAATCGTCTGCTTCAACGTGGTGCCTTTCTTGCGATGCCATTTAGGATGTGGCCCGCAGTCAGCCCAATGCAGCGTTAGTTCAGTCCAGGGACATCGTTATTATAGCAATACAGGTCGCTACATATGACCTTGCAGTAAAGTTAAGAGCGCTTTCGGAAGTCACCAGGAAGCAAAGGAAAACGTGAGCACTGAACGACCGTTCGGACTTTCACGTGTTGTGTACGAATTCGTGCGCGGCTCTACATCCAGAAAACTCTGCGACACCTTGCACTGAAATTGCAACGGCGTCATGTTGAACAACTGGATCTTCGTCGGAGTATCCGGCGTCACGAACGGCGGCAAGACGTCGCTTGTAAACTACCTTCAAAAGGTCTTCACCGACTGCGTGGTGTTGCACCAGGACGACTTTTTCCGTTCGGAGTCCGACGAAAATCACGTGATGATTCCAGAACTGAACCACGCCAACTGGGAGGCACTTTCGAGCGTCGACTGGGACAAAATGCTGGACGCCGTTACGACTTCCACGTCGCAGCAGCCAGCAGGACTGAAATTGATTATTATCGACGGTCACATCATATTCAATCATCCGAAGCTGGCCAAGCTATTTGACAAGCGCTATTTCTTTACGCTTACCCAAGAAGAGTGCTACGCTAGGCGTTTGACTCGTACTTACGACCCGCCTGACGTGCCCGGATACTTCGAGAAAGTCGTCTGGCCCATGTATCTCAAGAACTTGCAGGAAATCAAGGACACCCAGCCCGACATCACCTATCTGGATGGAACTCAAGACATGGACGCACTTCACAAGGAAGTGCTGGGAGACTTGCAAAGATTTTTGCAAGGTCGCAGCGATATCCACAGAAGCGTGAATCCGTAATTTTCTTATTGCGTAGCGTGTGTGAAGCAATTTCAAGCTAGAGTGTGACAGCGCATTCTAAAACGCTGTCCTACGCGCACAGTAGTTTTTTTTCTTCTTCTTTTTTTTTTCTGATGACTGCGCGTTATATAGAGAATATATATGTTGAGAGATTTCGTTTAGACATTTGTGTCTGGTCGGCACTATTTCTACGAAACTACCACTACATCATTGTTAGCAGTGATGTAGTATGCTGTAGGGTCAAACCAGCACCTGGTGAAACACACGTTGCACCTGTTAGTTTTCTCCAATGTCCAACTAGAGTAAGAACCAGTAGAGGAGCTTATTTACACTTGTGCATTTATGTGTGTGTTGCACTTCAGGCCAATTGTAGCTACTTGGTTAACATGAAACACTCTTTCTTACTACTCATATTTGTACTTGTAACATGACATCAATATGCAACCACATGCAGAGCACTGAGTATGATCATGATTTATTTGGGATGTTTAGGTATAATCCATTTGCAAACGTGGAACTAGCTGCTTACACTGATGGATACAGAAATGCACAAGTTGGTGCATCCAATCTACGTGAAATTTGCTTCATTCCGACCAAGCAGTACAAACATTATAAAGAAAACTTACCCATAGTGATGCCTGCTCCTTAGCACTGAAGTCCTCAGTAAAGTTTTTAAAGCAGTGAACCCAGGAAATCTTGTGTACACCAAAACAAACATGGTAATATTTAACTGGAACTATCGTATGTTGCTGGCACTGCCACAATACACTATTTCATTCTTTCGTAAGTTGTGGTACAAAGGGTTAATAGAATTTGAAACAAAATATTCATACAATACAAAACTGCTGCAATCTAATGCACACAACAAAGGTAGATGTCATATATATTGTATTTTTCTAACTGACAACTATTTACAAGTGAAATGGGACAGATATTGTTGGCAAAGTCCACCACGATCCAGACAGATGTCTTGTGTTGCACGGAAAAGCTTGCTTCAAGTAACAACAAGTCTCTTCCTTTTTGTAGCACACACGATTCGTCCAGAAGACATGCCACACAATTTCCACTGGCACGTGCGAGTTTTTTCCAAAACCATCGATGTGACCTCGGCGGCACGTGGATCATGACACTTATTTACAAAATGCACAATGACGCTGGCAGGGCACATCAAGTCTTCCACAGAAAGTCTTTGCATCGGTCACTGCTTGCGGAAGCCCTTCAATATGGGATAGATGTTGTCAAAGGCCTCGTAAATTTCAGACCGTACCTTGGCACCTGTGATAGAAAAGGAAAATTTCTAGAACTTTCGGTAGCAGCCCAATGTAGTAGCCCTGCATCATATTTCAATGCAACCAGCAGCTGCCTGCCGCAGTCCTGTCTGGAGCCTTGTTAACCCTTTCTGGTACAAATAATTCCTGTACTAGCAATATCCAACGTCACGGAAAACAGAAAACAAAACTATTTTCACAAATGTGAGTGTCAGTAATGCTAATTACAGAATTTGTCCAGTTCATGGCGCAGATAAATATGATTTCCCTGAAATTTCACAAATGTCCATGCCTGCAGACAAATGGATGTCATCTGCCTTGGATGGCACATAAATGGTCTTCAAATATTCTGTGGCCGCATTTCACACCATTACAATTGCGAATTAAGAAGTCTGAGAAATCCCATGCTGCTTACAACACATCCAAGTTTCTGACAGTTCATGAGAAAAATCTTCAATTCATTGACAAGAACTCCAGCCTAAATTTTGTCTACTTTTCCCTACCCTTTCGTCGATCAGATACACGTAATATAATATCTTCATTTCAAAAATGCGGACCACAACGGGGTTAAAGGTACTATATGTATGATATACTACTACTGTATATACAAAAATCAGACGCTGCGCGTAAATTCTGGGAAACATAAAACGTGAAAACAAAGGTTCCTGCACACAAAACACAAAACACACTTATGGCAAATTTGACTGGTTGCTTTCGAGTGCTCTGGCAGCGCATTCTACATATGACAGGTCGAAATTGAGTGCTTGGAACATGTTCACCTGGTTCATTCAGAGAACTGTGCTTCAGTTCAGGCTCACCTTCAAGTAAACACGATCCGACAGTTAAAATCACATTGCTCCTCCAGTTGCTCTGAAAGCAGCTGAATGTTCAGCTTGAGCAGGCTTTCTCTTACTCCAATCTCGGGAGAGCTCTGCATCATTGCAAACCGAGTCGGAGCACGGTAGGAAATAGCAGAATGTGCCATTAATGACCACTGCATAAGCCTCTAGCAGAATCATGCGTAAAACAGACTGAGGATTTTCATGAGGGCTAACCTGCAAAGAATTTTTTTTAATGCTGACACGACTGGTTTTAGTTTAGAAAGTGTATCACTTACCCGTGAGCACAACTTTTCCCGATACGAAGATAAGCAAGACAATCCGAGGCTTGACCATACGGTAGATAAGTCCTGGAAACAGCTCAGGCTCGTAACTGAAAAGTCAAAAGGTACACTTCCTCCGATGACTGGCACACTACACTACTTACAAAGATCAAAAGAAGATAGTGTGCAACATCCCAATATGAAATCTCACTAATAAAGATTGTCTCTCGAATAAAATTGCCGCTGACGACTTTAACAGCATGCCAAGTAAAATAGACTTCTAAATGCTGCTGACCAAGAAATCAAAAGCAGTGCCACTTCTTGGCTAAGAAAACCTATACTGATAGAATTAAGTTGGGAACTTTGGGTGTTTACTCGAAAGCACTACAGTGGACCACTGTAGCCACTGTTATCGCAAGATCGCAAAGGAGCAATGATGAACCACAGTGAATACTTCAGTCAAGAGGCAACATTGCCTTGACCGAGTTGGGGCACACCAGTATAAGTACATTGGTTACGCCCAAACTTAGCATGTGATATCCCTAAAGGACCATTAAGGAAAAACATCAACGCAGGATAATATGGTAGACTAAACACCTCGAATCACAAGCAGGCTACCCTTGCCATAAGCACAGGTATGGCAACCCAGAAATGGTACAAACAAAAGGCAGGAGGCAACACCAAATTGCAACTGTATCACCAACACCCCTAATGTCATAGATTATGGCAGTAACTGCCTGTGGCTAGCTAATTGATCAGTTTAAGACAAGGCAGTACAAAAGCTTGTATTGCTTTCAAAGGTAAGAAAATGCTTCAAGTGCAAATTTTCAGGACTTCCCACGCCAAAAAGGAACAACACACAAAAAAAAAAAATGCTGGCAAATATCTGATGTCACACCAGCGCCAATGGCACCACAGTTTAGAATACAAAGAGAATACTTTGGCTTTTGCTCCGCCACTAAATAATCAACCCTCTTCAGCCAAAAGAAATGTATATAAAGTTGTGACAACAGTTGTCAATTAGCATTATACCTTTACAACCACGGAACGCTTCCTTGCGGCTTTTCCCCTGAACTGTGCTACATTATGTTTCGCTAAGTCCATATAATATATTTTACGCCAATTATAATAAAACAACCATTAGGTAGTGTGGGGATGCGCGACTCTCAAGCATCCCCTGATGTTGTTTTCCCCGCATAGCTCGCGTTTCCTGTAATCCGGTTTTTCCGCGTGGCAAAACGCCGGCGGCGGTTGTAGTGGTTGCGGCGCATTGCAAGAGATGGCGCGAGTGTCGCGATGCTAACGCCACCGAACAGCGGGGTGCAATTTGGAGCGAAGGGTCGAAGGCGCTTCCTTTTTTGGGGTTGGGATTGGTGAGCGATGCGGACGTCCCACGCGTGCGCCGATCCATGCTTCGCGAGACCGTCTCGCGTGAGTAGGAGCAGGACACCGGTATGGACGAACACGGATCGTTCTAACTCGCCACAGTTCGCATGACCGTACACGTGAACGACTAGGCGATGGTGTCATAGCATGGGGTGAACATATTCGCTCACTATCCGGTCGCGATGAGTCAGACTTCCTTGATTTGTCGCGCGCCCATGTGAATGTTCTATGGGTAGTACTTTGGCTAGTGTGCATTAGCGTATGAAAGGCACAATAAATGCCCTTTTGTTTGTTTGCACTACTGTAGTGTCGTTCCTTTGTCCCAAGAGCACATGTGAGATCCCACAGTAGTCTAGCCATCTGTCATCTGTTTAGTATTGCTGCGTGCACTACCATGTCTTCCAAAGATATGTGACAGCAAATATAAAAGTTCAAACCTTGAGAATTGGCTGTGCGTTAGGACAAGGCCTTCAAGACGTATAGGAAAACGAACATCACAACTGCCAACCATGTTTTGAATCTTGAAGTCAAGGAACTTTGCCTGCAAAGCAATCATCAAGCACAAAAGGTTAACATGAAACACAAGAAAACACATTTTCCAGTATATGTATTCTTATAAAAAAGAAACATGTACGATTACTGAAGCTATGTCAGAAATTCATCTATGCCAACACTTGGGGACGTCAGCATTCAGGCAATTTTACGTTTGAGGGCACACACACTCGCAGTCTAGAGTGCCTCGATGCCCTCCTCGCCTACCACTCCCCTTCCACTGGCCCCAAGTCACGTTTGTTCTCTGCCGTGCGTTCGCTCCCCGTGAAAGCATGCGTCCCTCGCCCTCCGCGCTTTCACTCACACATACAGCATACGGCCAATGAGAGTTTTTTTCTATTGCCGGACACGACGATCGAAAGGTGAGCCCTTAACAGCTTCGCTGTAAAAGAAACATGTACGATCGCTGAAGCTATTATGTCAGAAAACCATCTCTGCCAACACTTGGGGACGTCAGCATTCAGGCAATTTTAGGTTTGATGCGCTAAGGTGCATTTTGGTCGATGGCCTTTTAATGAAAATGTGATCAAAAAGTCATTAGTACTGTTATAAGTCATGACCACTGTGTTAGTACCTTCCCCTGATTCAAGTTGTGGCCACAGGCCCTTTCCAAAGCGCCGAAGCTGACATTCTACAGGTGACCCAAGGAATGAGCTGATAACTGGTCAAGAAAGAGGCAGAAAATATAAGATGAAAAGTATATAGGTTAACGAGAATAACCACCCGTTTGGCTACTCTGCACTGGGGGGAATGGGAAATGGTAAAAAAAAAGTACAGAACTGGTTAAGGTTCCCACATCATGTATGGTGAACAACGTGAGGCGCTATCCAGCATCATGACCACACTGTCCGCCCTTCCCTTTAGATTTAAAGCACGACACATTTTCTAATTATCTTTACAATGTGCCAAGATACTGTATTTGCCAAACACCGCTTAAGTCTGTCATTCACGGCTCAAAAGTGCTCCTGACTCTATATCCTGAGCCATGTTCTGAACAGTTATAACGCTAGACTGTGAAAAAGCCAGACGCATGGCCAGAGGGCTGCTTGTGCCCATCAGAAACAGGTGGGTGCCAGGTGGTGGGGCTCAAACCACACACCTCCTGCAGCTGAGCAAGGCACCCTGTCCACCAGCACACGGCTGCAGCCCCACACATGTCCAATAAAAATTAACTAAGCTCAAGAAAACTTCAAAATCCACGATGCTGCGCAGAGCTAGTCTGAGAACTTCTAGGCGGCGCCAACTGTTTTTCATTTCTGCATGTCTCGGAGTAAAAATGGCATTCTTGGCATCCTAGAAGGATGATGAGCTCAAATTATTTTCTATTTAAACCAGTATGGATGCACTACATGCCATTTGGTTCATTACAATCATTTTTTTTTCCCATAGTAAGAACTGCCCCATTGCATTATGGATATTCATAGCCATGCTATACTCATACAAATGCAGCACTGCAACCTCCAAGCAACTTAAGACAAAGGCTTATAAATGGTCAACATTTCAATGCCACGTGATGAAAATGCAAGGACAAAAACGTACGTCAAAGCCCAACTTCTGGATGATCCGGGCATACTTTCTTGCCGCCAACCTCGATTGCTCTTCACTGTGAAATGAAGGAGTGAAAGGAGGCAATAAGAACACTGTGTTCATCTCACATTGCTTCTCACAAGGATTTACCAAAAGTGAAGTTCCTATAGAAAGGCGGCAGTGCAAGACGTCATGAAGATGCAGAAGCACTGCCCATCACATTTGTACTGGCAAAACAAAGTTTCAGAGACTACTGGCCTGAGCTTTCTTCGTAGGCAAGTTTAATAGATGTGGCCACATTTACAAAAGTTACTTCACAAAGATTCTGTCTGCTGTCAGATCAGCTGCATTCTTCTTTATTTTTTTTAATTGAAGCCCATCAGAACAAGCACAAATGGAAATGAAAGGCAGTACCTTTTTGCTCCAGTGCACACCATCTTCCCTGAGCTGAAGATGAGGGCTGTGGTTCGGGGCTCTCGGATGCGCATGATGACGGCAGCAAAACGCTTGGGATTGTACTCCGCATTTCGGGCATGCAAGGCAATCTTCTTCAGGTCCAGCTTGCAGCCCAGGTTTACTGTTGAGACGATGTTCCTGCGGAATTGCACTTTCGTTTGCACAAAGCCACAAATAGGGTGCATAATTTCATCAGACGTGTTCCACGGTTTTCACCTGCTTCAGTGGCACCAATAAGCTTTTTTATCACAACTGATCTATGCCCTCATTAACATCCCAAAGCAACAGGCACTTTTTTCAAAGTTACAGCACTTTAAGCCCTTGCAGGCAGTCATAGTAGCAAGCAAGTAAAACAAGGTCTATGCAAAAATTGTAAAAAGTTCCAGCACAGGTTCACATTAAGTACTCACAGGTAGTCAGTTTTAGTGACCTATCTTTCGCAGTAAAACCTAAACTTCAAGCATACCAACTCTCGTGGAGTGCATTAGTGCCAAAAGCACATAAGAAAGGTTAGTATAAAACAATGTTCGCAAAGGTTGCTGAAAGCACTGATAACATACTGTCACAAATTTGATTGGGAGATTTAAGATAAGAACAGCAAAATCAGTTTAAAATTTTTGAAGTTCAAATTATATTCTGCGGTTTAACGTCTCAAATCAGCTTGCGAGCTATGAGAAGATTGGCGAGGTGAGCCTCACAAATTAATTCCGACCGCTTGGGGTTGTGTTCTTTAACATGCGTCCAAATTCAGCGATCGAGCCCACGGCCTGACTCAACAGCAGAACGTCACAGCCATTGAGCCGCTATGCAGGTATCAGAGTATTATATGCTTGAGGATGCTTTAGTACGCTTGATTAAAACTTTGACATGCAATAGAGAGAACAAATTGCACTCTTGTATGGAGTTCATGGGTAAACCACAGTTTTTGCATTCGTGTTTGGATTTTTGCATTCATGTTTCATTTGTTCATGGTAGAACAGTAGTCAGGAGAAAGGCATGCAGCATGTTGGCCATGCATTCGGGTGGGTTAGCGCTTTTTCTGTCGGCTTGCCTGGCAGCTCATGAGGTAACGGCACATATTGCAGAGAACATGCAGCAATGGATGCCTTGTTCTGCTCAATCACTTTAACCTGATGAAACTTCATTCATCCAATACTTTTTTTCAGGAGAATGTTCTGTAATGAGTGCTCTGTGTTTTCTGAAGTAAAATAAATTTTTGTGTTCTAAGTGGTTTAGGCCCACATAAGTCACTTTGGTGTAAGAAAAAAAAAATAATGCAATAGAGATTTGTTTAATTATCGGAGCAACAGCAATATGAAAGAGGTCATGATATCGTGACATACTGAAGCTGTGGGACGATTCCAGGGTCTGCTGATGCCGGAGTGATAGGTGTCATGGGTGGGCCAGGGGTTGATGGGAACATGCTTCCACTTGTCGAGTGAGGCGTTGAACCGGCACCAGTCGGTGTTGCACCCGATGAAGACTGTCGTAACAATGAAGAAAGCAACACAAGATCGATTCATGGGTCATTATTAAGAACTGCACAGAGCTTCGTTAATTAAGAAAATTCAAATACTAATCGTAGCACGTTATATAAAGTTAGCGTGTGCATCGTGAAGTGACCAAAATAATAAATAGAAGTGAAATAAATAAAAAGAGATAGAAACGGTCTGTCCAAAAGAACGCCCAATGACTTCCCTGCAAATGGATTGCCACAAAATGACTACAACAATGGCAAACACTCACAATTTAAATAGACAAAATTTTAGTTAGGCTCGTACCTAACTGCAAACACGTAAAACGCAGATATTCAGGTGTTAGCTTAGAAGAAAAGTGCTGATCACACTTATCTTACAGCCTATCTAAAAGGATTAGAAGGCATAAAAGCTAGAAAGCAGTAGAGATTGTGACTTTTAAGAAATCGTCACACATTCTGATACATCTCACCTTATCTGCACGCAACTCTCATTGCATGTGTGTACTGGGTTCACTATTGTGGCAAGCTCTCCAGAACTGAGCACCCTTGCACAAAGAATCGACAAGCATTCCCCTCAGTGCCGCAGCACAGCGTAATAGGAAATAGAGACTTCTCATGAGTTGAGGTAAAATTCTATTAGATTGATGCTCAACATAACCCCTTCCAGTCCCATGTGTTGAATCACCCCACCCGACACGGGAAAATATCTGTTCTGGTCATGTGTCGTGTAGCGCCCGACACGCGTGGGTGCTCGCGTTTGCCGGTGATTTGTGTTGGTAGTGCCAGTTTTCGGAAACGTTTTCCGGTAAGAATTGCACTTCGCAATGTCTCCAGACAAGAGCAGCACTCTTTTCTATTCCCTTTATTCATGCTTGAAGGGATTTTCACGCGATTTGTGGCATCAAGCGCCAACAGGATGGTGGTGTTTACTGCACATGCGCTTTCCGGACAAAGTTCACCTAAGTTTAGTGAATCAGAAGCTCATTTTGGCACCACGAATGAATATATTTCGCCTTCAGATGGCCAGGAAACGTTCTTGGAAGAAAGCACTTTAGAAGACGGCGATTATGAGAACTCTACTAATCTGATGTTCAAATCCTAATCTCGAGCCAGGAGAGTGTTTCGAGCACTGCCACATAGTGCCCAATTACTGTCGAGATTCTCGGAAATAACTAATTTTCTGAAGAAAAAAAGATCACTTAGCATGCGTTTGTTTGAGCGCTGGGTGTCTGAGAGCTATTTCTGCGTGGCATCCAAATGCACGAAATGGCTCCAGACTGTAACGACTGCAAATTGGGAAATTGCACGTGACCGCAAAGGGTTAAAGTCAGGCCAATGGGACAGCTGGTCCGTTTGATCGTGCCGACTCTAGCAATGGCTAAATTTGAACTCATTAGTCAACATTATGGGCCACCAGCACAATTTCACAAAAATGCAGGCTTACAAAGAAACAACTACGGGTCCAATACCTACTACCTGAACAGTTATTTGTATGGCTATACGCTGCTGGACCGTTGCCAGTTCTCAAGTCTTGCCTGCACCCAAGTAGGTGAGTAATTTTATGTAGAGATACACACATTCTGTGCAATCGCAGTCACTAACTTCGAGCAAACCAGCCACCGGGTATTTTTCGGAATATCGTAGGACGTTAGAGAGCAATGCGCTGCAAGGCAGCTGCTGTCGCATAACGTGTGCCAAGTATGGGCGGCATGCAATGTGAAAAGCAGTACCGTGTTTCGATCGCGGTCGTCAGACATAGCGATGACGGCACGTGAAAGTCGTCCGAGAGGCGAAAGTAGCCACCAGCTATAAAAACTGCCGCTGTGGTGGCTTTGCGAATAGCAGTGAGACACATTACAATACCTAAGCACGGAACATCAGAACATCGCTACACGAGATCGCAAGTGTCCGAAGTAGGATGCATACCCACATCCCCACTATGCCTCGGCTTTTTCGCACACTACTATTCGAAACTACTATTACCAAACCTATGATCCTTGAACGCGCTTTCTTGGCCCGCCCTGCCATAGATGTGGGCGGAAAAATAGAGTAACATAAGATCAACTTGTTTCAAGCTATCAAGCCCCGTGCATTTGGGCTCGTCGTTTAGGGGGCGCACGCATAAGACAGCAGTTTATTCGCCGCTCGTGAGACACAGCCAGAGCGAAGAAGCCGCGATCCTTACGTGAACGTGACCGGCGGGAGTTTGAGGCTGCATGAGGGACTGAGGCGTGAGCCCCGTGCTCGCCGCGTAAGGCTGTATGACGCTCGCATTTCGTTGCTGCCCCGACGGCGACTGATGCATGGGCGAGTCATGTTGCTGGGGCTGCAGCGGCGACGGTTGGATCTGCCGCGCAAGCTGCTGCAGATGCTGCTCCTCGACGTTGTCGGCCTGCGCCGACACCGAAAGTGGGGTGCCGAGGTTCAAGCTGAAGACCGGACTCGACATATCCATCTCGGCGGATTTCAAGTTCGGGGATTTACACCCCCGTCGTTTGCAGCCAAAGATCCAATCTCTCTTTTTGTCGCGGAAGGTCCTGCTCGATGCCGGAGGGTATCCGGAAAATAGAACCTCTGCGCTACGTTACGCGAACATTAGTTTAAGCAGTGACAAAAACTACTAGTGACGATGTTCGCTGTTGCTTCGATACTCCGATCTGAACATCGGCACATGGTCGACGCCAGAAACTGCGCAGTTTCGTACGCACTTTGCTTGCATCAAAGGCGTTGCTTTCGTATATACATAAAAAAAACTATAAGGTTTTCTGTCATTTATTTAAAACAAAAAACAACGTAAATTTTTATATTTTATAAACTGTTACTTTTTGATGGAATTATTCATTCTATCCCGAGTGAGGCGACCAGAACTGATTGTATCCCCCGGCATTTTGAAATGCCTGTCCATTGCTTGTCAATATTTTTTTTCAATACCAGCCCACGGAACACCTACCAGCCAATGTCAGCCCACAAAGTTTCATACAGTAATTATTGTATGAAACTTAGTCAATGCCTCCTTTACTAGTAAAGGAGGCATTGACTTAGTAAACCCAAATCCGGGGATGACTAAGAGGGCGCCACTTTCCTAATAAGCGGCGCCCTCTAAGAACATGCTTACGAATTTTTCTGTTCTACTGTAGCCCATGGAGGAAGGCTCCATGGACTACAGGGTACTTGGACAGGCATATAGAGAAGTTGGTCTTTATTCTATGAGTTGTTGCCCTTGTGGCTAAAATGGCGCTGCACGTGCGGACGGCGCGTGTCGGACTCGAAAAACTCTTGCGCTTGCCGGTGCTGGGAAAGCAACTGAGTACCTCGACGACGCTTCGTGTAAAAGAAAGTAAGCAGTCATGCTAAGCACCTCAATTACGAAAGTAACGTGTTCTGTCCTGCGCATTTTACAGTTCGGGAGTCTCAAGAGGGCAACACGACAGTGATCGAAGGCGTGTACGTCGACTCTCCTCGTAAGGGGTTCTTGGTCAAACCGAAGCACACCAGTTCGGCGTGCCCACTATGCAGGTTGGGATTAAAGAGGCTGAACCACACGGTAAGGCAGTGTCACGCGAACAAGTCTGGGCAGGCATTGGACGGTGGCGCGTTACGTTGCAGGACGTCCTAATCCTGAGCCAATTCATGGACGCGCGAGGAAACCAGCTGCCAAGGCATGTGACAGGCCTCTGCGCTAAACAGCACAGGATCGTGGGCACTCTGCTCTACGAAGCCCAAAGGACAGGTATTGCCTAATAGCGGGCCTTGATTGACTACCACTCCTGAATATCTGTTACTTCTCAACTCACTGCACGGCTGATTTCTTTCCCTCGAACCTGTCCTTTTCTTGCCGTTCATCGCTCACAACCAGTCGATGCTGACTATAACACCGGTGTTATACGGGTGCCACACGGCGCACTTTTGATCGCGATCAATCCCGATTCAGATCGAATTTCTCGGTCGCGATTGGTTCCTTTGCGCAAGCTGCACGAGGCAGCCAATCGTTGTCGAGAATTTCGATCCGGATCAGGCTTGATCGCGATCAAAGGTGGTCGTGTGGCACCGGTATTACACGTGGCTTTTTCAATCAGGATCGAATATCTCGATCGTTATTGGCTTCATTGCGCGACTGTGGAACGGAGCCAATGACTATCGAGAAATTCGATCGCGATCGAAAGTGCCCCGTGTGGCTGGGGTATTGTCTCAGAGAGCAAACACGTGCACTGGCACTTGGAGTTGTGTCCGTTCGCTATTCGTTCCAGTCTCAAGAACACGCTTGACTGCGTCACAACGGTTCCTTCATGACTTATTGACCGCTAATCAAGGATAAAGGCAGAGAAAGAGAAACACAAAACGACGACACAGGCAGTATCGTCGTGTTTCTCTTTCTCTGTCTTTGTCCTTGATTAGCGCTCAACATGTCATGCAGTAAACACCAACTAGGCCAAACTCAAGTTCTTCTCAACGGTTCCTTGGGCACAGCGAACCGCATAATGGTTTTGCAAAAACACTGCGTTGCATTAACTAACGACACATCCATTTTTGATTTCATCTATTGCTATGACCTACAACGTTTCACAACACTTTGCACACTTCTCAGTTCACCCGATACCTACAGCTCTTTAACGAGTTTCTTTCCACGCTCTAAATCGGAGCAGAGCAAAACGGATACCCATTCGAGAAATTGCAGAAGAAAGGCACTGGAACGCCCATGCTGGAACGCCCATGGAATGCCCTAGGACCTCGGAGCCTACCTGCAAATATTGTTAGAGGGCTCATTTACGTTTGCCTGCTTTGCCTTCGCACGCTTGGATAAGCTGCTGGGTGTTGGCTTTGTTCCCTTTCCCCAAGAAGAGAATGCACATATTGAAGGGACACGAAAGAAGAAGAAAAAAATAAGTCGGAGCTGTAGTTTTAAATTGCAGGTTCTACGATGCCAAAAAAAAAAAAAAGCCACTCTTGCCATGAGAGAAACAAACGACTGGTGATGACACCGCCTTGAAGTTCTTGCCGCGATGTCATGGATTTTGCCGTCTGTCTGGGCGTAGTTATATTTTCTTTTTCTGAAATGGACTACAATGTGTAATAAAGGAGTGAAAGCTTGACCATGGCAAGTTTCAGGAGCTGCCTCTGCACCATGGCAGCTCAAATAGAAGAACATACTTTGTAATCGATGACATGACACATAATTTGTTAATGGAGCATTTACTTTCATTCCTTTCTTTTAATAATCAACATCTTATGGCAGAACTAATGGAAATTGTTCTCAAAAAATACCGTTAATAATCTAAACTGGTTTATTAAGTGTTTCTCATTAAATAACAGCTACTCTAATAACTTAATAACACTAACTAATAACTAACTAACACTAAATAACTCAATAATTTTAACAGCAACTCCAAAGCAGGCATGCCTCAGATTGGTATCAGCGCATTGCTCCGCGAGTAATGTGATTTTTTTCCCTTGTGCTCAGGGCTCATCTACAACGAGGAACATACCCCGAAGGAAAGGTGGCAAGAGCTGAACAACTACTTTGGCCGCACAAAGCTCAAGATAGACTTTGGCAAACCACTCATCGACATCAAAGAATACCTCAGAAAGCCCCCTTCAATGTAAGAAATAATGAAACCGCATTGTAGTGACATTTTTTTTTATTGCCTTCAAACTCTCGTTTGGTGACAAGCATTTTTGT
Organism: Dermacentor silvarum; assembly: GCF_013339745.2. Lineage (NCBI taxonomy): Eukaryota > Metazoa > Arthropoda > Arachnida > Ixodida > Ixodidae > Dermacentor > Dermacentor silvarum. The sequence continues at coordinate 26,595,727 of NC_051160.1, read as the reverse complement.
GTATAGAAGAAGAAAAAAACAAAAAAACATGCAACACAGCATGTAAAAACATCTGTACAGTGTTCTGTATTTAAGTAAATGAGCTCGCAAATAAATACAATGAAACATTGTAAAATGACAACAATTTTTCTTTTAAACATCGGCTTGTAACCCACTTTGCAAAAAAAAAAACGCAAAACAAAGGCACAACTGCCTTTCAATAATAACTAGTAACCCTCGCATTCAACAGTCTCATCACAATGCTTGATATGAACAGCAGTGTAAAAGAAAAAGTTTGGACAAAGATGACAAAATTGGCCAACCACACAGCCAGTTTTCAGTGCCAACGTGTGAACTCTTGCAGCAGCGGCCTTGCCCTGCTGTTGCGTTTTTAGCTTAGCTTTATTTTTAACGGCTCACTCCCCTCGGTACAGACATGCTGAGGCAAAAGAGAAAATGGCAGACTTTCACATTTTCAAAGTTTTCACAGACGAATCTGCTTAGAGCTGCATATTTTGTGGATTGTGCACTGAAGCATGTCATAAAAATGAAACAATAATTGGGAGATGCTTAAGCTTCGCCTTTAAGAAGAGTAGAATGCAATAGCATTCAAAGATCCCCGACTGCTTCTCACACTTTCCGGCAACTGCAGCTTACGTAGCCGTAATGTTTGCCGGGAAACGCTGGCAGCGAACACTATGCACGAAAGCGAGCATTCTGGTTCTTTTTTTTTTCTTGCGCTCTTTCCCCCGGCCGGCCGGCACCACGGATGCCGCACCATAATTAGTAGAAAGCACGGGGCATGCGCCGCTCTTTGAATGGTAGAAACACGGCATGCACCGCACTGGGATTGCTAGCGAGCTTTCGCTCACACTCAATGTCCTTGACACCATGCTCACTGCGTAACGGGGCCCTTGAAGTTGGCGCTTTAAAGCCGGTGACGTGGCAGTCGGCACTGTGCGTGGATGTAGCACAGCTGTGTGCAACCTGCTGTAAATGCTCAGCTAAAACTCTCCACTAACAGGTTAGCTACTGCTGCAAGAGTGGTTTGCAAAGGAAAGACTCAACAGGGTAAACAATTATGTAATATAACCAATGCCATGCATCCTCAAAAGTGATATGAAGAGAAGCAAGCATAGAACAAGATGCATGTGCACATGAAAAGCCAAAGTGGAAGAGATGGATCCTGGGCTTCCAAGAAACTCAGGATCCAGAAGCACCACCTACCACACCGGTATTAGGGTGCTATTGCATAATCACACCTCATGAATTCAACATCTGCAAGCTGTTTCACCAAGGAATGTATGCTGCTATTAGAGAACTTAGGGTTTCCCGGTGAATGTTTCTTTGCGCGTTTTTTGTTACCATTGACTTCGTATACTCCCCCCCCCCCCTTTTTTTTTTCATTTTATTGTTTTGTCTTGTACACTTTCTTTTTACTATTTGTCCAGTTAACCTGCAGTTTCCCCTGCATATGCATCTAGTTCTGCACTAGTTTCTCTTAAAGATAGCAATATTCCAACTCATTCAACAAGCAAGCGACCTTACCAAAAGCAATGCTCAACTCATGCACCATAAGCGGCTCGCAGTCAACTACCAGCGCTGCCTTACGAGCATGTCTACCCGAGAAATAACTGCACAATAGCGCATTGACCAACACTTGACAGAAGAAACTAAACCTCTACACAGCTGATTTCATTCTGCATGGCACCAGCACAATTGTATGCTTGGTTATGAGTGCGTGAAAAATGAAGGCTTCAAAGCTGCCCCGGTGATGACGTGCACACAACTATTAAAAGACTCTAGAAGTTTCAAACATATTGGTGTGTAAATAAGCACACACACTGAAAACAGTAACACTACAGCAAGTTGTCAACATTGTGAAGTTAAACATGGCGGCCACAACTGGACCAGTGATGTAAGTTAGCGTTGAAGTGAAGTCGCAATGCCATTCGGCCACCGCCGAGGACATGCAAATATAGCAGGTGGCCAAAACGGGAAACAGTGAATTCTGCAACATCGATGGTAATCCAAACACTATAGGTGCAAGTTGCTGTTCATTTGAAAAGCTCATTTGTTTGGTGACAATGTGCTTTGCGCGTGAAATACAGAACAAAAAAAAAGGTCATTTTCAATGCATACACCTGTGCTGCATTCATGGCACATGTACCATAAGTCCTCACTAAAACCATGTTAAAAACATGCACAGGGCAAATGTAATGCAGTAGTTTAAAACACTAATGAACACAGAAGGAAACATGCGGTGTGTTTGCATGAAGGCCCAGTAGTGGCACTAGAATGTGCACTACTTAATTTTCATCGCACTCTTAATTCACATCTGCAGATTACATTTACATGTTAACACCAAACTGCCTCATGTCTGCAGCAAAACACCTCGCACCTTGAAAATGAGTCTTGCACCAAAAGTATGTTCGAAAAGTAAAAAATAGATGGCAGTAGCATAAGAATAAAAAATAACACGAAAAACAATGCTTTAATGTGGAAGATGTTCATACAATATCTCCCAACTCCTAAACGAGCCTGAGTCGCCCAAAAACAGGTACATCTTACCATCATTGCAATACAGGTATGCGATAAACTACAGCAACACATTGCAGCCTTCCTCTCCAAACAAGAGGTTATGGTGGCTGCTTCAGACAATCAACTTGCTGACCCCACAACTTCAATGTCACTTTGAAAACAACAGTACTTTTCTCTCTCATAGACTTTATAGAACAGGCAACCTTCACAGCCATTATGCTTTTACGTGTGTTCCACGCTTCCTACAACAACCTTTTGTACTCGGGTTTCACCTTTTATTCAGCGCTGCAGGCGCATTCGACTGGTTCCTACCGTGGTCAAACTCTCCGTGCGACGATGCAAAGCCTTCGCGAGATTGGAGCTAGAGAAAGCTTGCCCGAGCCAACTGATCATCAACTCTCAGAGCAATCGGCGAAGCCAAGTGACTGCAATTAATCGGATCTCACTCACTGTCCCACCACAAAGCTGCGAGCACCTCCGAGCTGTACCGTGGTCCTCAGAATGAACCAGCCGAATGTAAAGCACGCCGTTAGAGTACTTGAAAGCAAACAGTTGAATGTACTATAAGTGTCAGCGGTGTGCCAATTTTGGCTGGTTGGTGCATACTTGGGTGAAGAGATACCGCGCTGAAGAACAGGACAAAAGCAGACGGCACACAGTGCTTGTGTGTGTTGTGTTTGTGTCGTCTGCTGTTGTCCTGTCCACCGCTGGCCTATGCTATTTCAGATTTAGATGAAGGTTCTAGAGCAAGCAGAAAGAAACCTGCACAGACAACCAATCAATCTCCTAACAGTGCAGTCAAACACTAGCACCTACACACTACCTATGAGAAGGACTGTCAGTACGAGGAGTATTGTAAAGATTGTGGTAACTATATAATTACTACTGTCCAACAAATACCAAAAAAATGTCTGCATTAAGGCAGCATGGCAAGTCGTGTAACAACACGGTTGTAAAATGGCGCTGGAAGCTTTATACTATCTCCTCCAGTCATCTGCAAGAAAAAGACAAAACTCTAGCCTACTGCTACAAGCTTTGTCGCAAGAAATCCAGCTTATCTGCTCCATTATGCCTAGCTATAGCTTGAAACGATGATCACTAATGACAGCTCGCAAGAGCCGATATATCGAGATGCCGCATATGCATAGAAACTATGAAAGCACTGAATTAGAATGATATGCAAACTCCTACCTAGAACAATTGATAAATTTACACATTATACTGACACACTGCAGACTTGAAGAGCAACTTAAGCATAAAAGCTGTTTCTCGGCAAACCTTTAGAGAGTGGCCAAGTGCCTTAACTAAACCTAAGCCAGTATGGGAACCGGCACTTGTAGAAAACATGGCAACATGCATAGCCGGCACATAGACAAGGGCTGCGCAGTGAAGGCCAGAAATGCTTAGATGAATCCTAGTCTTGTAATTATGGACAGATTTGCAAATTAGTGTCTTTCAGACACAGCAAGAAAGATAGCTTGCGCCAGTGCAGGCAGAGCGGACTGCTTCTAACGTTCTCAAGCACGCAGTACTTGCCCACACATTCATCAAGTCTAAGTTTGCACCATGACTCTTGTAAGACTCGCATTTTTCGGTTCAATGCGATAAACAGCTCCATCCACAAGAGTGCACAATTCTACAGGAGCTAGAACCTTAGTATTGGCGCTACCACAGTTCACATGAAAGCTGCAGCAGATGCAAGGTGTGGCCGTGTCTGTCAACTGCGTTGTTTTACTCATTTACGCAACTTATTTGGGGTGATAGTGCTGGTGCGTGAAATAATAATGAAAACGTTTGTCGGGCTTGTTACACAGCTAACAGCTTGTAAGTGGCAAGTTTCTACTGGTGAGCTGCCTCGTGGGTTAACATAGTTTTCCAAGCATGCACGAAGGAAAACTACTGTGGAACCTTCCTTCCGGAACATCAGCTAGTGAAATACTGTGGAGGATGAAGCGTGAACAGTGTGTACCCAAGTACAGGCACATCTCCTCTGTTGCATGCTCCTCTATGCCTCCCACTGTTATAATCTAGTTCTTAAAGAGTCCAAAAACTGTAAAACTACATTGCAAACAGCACTAGAAGCGCCATAAAAATCTTATCTTTCGTGTGGCAAATGTTTCGTGGATAAAAGTTAGCCAACAAACCATAAACAGTGGCTGTCAACTTTGGTACTGCTCAAACAGAGATGGTGTAGGGCAGAACGGGGAGTTGGAACCCAGTGCATGCAACACTGACAGCAAGATCTTCAAAAGACTGCAAGGATAAGTGTCACTGCTCTCAGAAGCAGAACGTACACAAAAGATTGCAGTCAAGCACAGCTTCACTTGGCGTTCACTTTCGTTCACACTTGCTTCTTACTCAGCAGCACCAATACCAGTACAAGCCAATCTTCAAATTTACTAAGAAGCCAGAGGAGAATTCATGTTAAGCATGTGGCATCGATCTTAATTTAAGTCTTCCAGCATTGCAAAACCAACTCCACTCTATGAAGATCAGCCTTCCAATGTTACGATTTCAAAATACACCCAACATTCTCAGCCGAGTATTCTGGCTTTGCAAGGATGCCTGCTAAATAGAGGTCCTAATCTCCCGACAAGGTCTCCTCCTAACACCTGCCTTTCGGTGTCTTCACCAGCTCACATTAGTTGTATACCAGCTAGCTGCAAAGTGGATCCATTCAAAGGCATGTCATCAGAAAGGAATGAGAAACTTGCACTCCTTATTCTGCACCCTCAGCTTCAACCACACACACGACACTGTTCCAAATTACTCGTCTTTCAATGTCACCTGCGAGCTCTGCAGGAGACCAAACACTATGAGGTAAATCTGTGGCTCCTTAAGCAGGCTTAGGAAGCATTTACCTCACTTGCATCCTATGATGCCTATGCTGCAGATATATCTGGGATGTAGAGTCATCTTCATCGCCATCATCATCAGCACTAAGCAGGATGATGATGGCACAGGATGAGGACTCTCGATGAAGAAGCTGATGCCACACAGTGCACGGAAAGTGGGTACTTTCCGGAGATATGAGCAGTTGCACACGATAGTTTTATGCGCCTGCTCCCTTCAGTGCCACAAGCAGGTACCTCCCTACAGTTCAGTCTTGAAAAGGCCGTTCAATACACTCTTGAAAAGCTGTGTAAAGAGCCAGCGTTTGGCCAGCTCCCCCAGCCAAAACAATCTCACAGTTTCTGTCGTCCACGACAAAACTGTCGCAGCGTCGTCTTTTACCGTCTCCCGTTTCCAGCTAGACCGCTGCCACATGTGGCCAAGGGATTTAGGTGAACATGAATAGTGCGGTGATGGAAAGCATGCCGTTGCGGCAATGAGCAAGAAAAAAAAAAACATACAGTAAGACATGTCGAGGACACAGTGGGGTCACGGTGTACAAGCGTATGGGTGCGGTGAGATTTTTTAAGAACATGGGTCCTGATGACTAGGACGAACACCTTGCCGGTGGAGGTTCTCACAGGGTCTTGGCCCGCTGTATCAGCTCGTCGATGAACATCTGCAGAGGGGGAAAGGCGTGAGCGCATGATGATGGAGCTGAGCCAACACTTAGGCATTTACGAATGTATGCTCTAATTATTTTCAAGTGATGCGATTAAAGAACAGATAGCAGACATGAAGAGCAGGACTGAACGCAATTCAGAAGCGTTGCAGCTAGAACAATAGTAAAGGTTTTGGCAGAGCACGGAATGCTGTTATTGCTTTACATTTCACTATACAGGGTGCTTCAAAAAATCCATTCAAAGTTCCTTGAACTATTTTCTTCGGGAATGTTTTTACCGGAGAAGCAGACATTTTAAGATGACTTGAGGTAGCATGAGACAAAGTAATAATGAAAATGAGTAATTCGCTTTTCAAGTGTAACACGGTACTATCAATATTATGCGAGCCTTGAAACCTGTCATCCGAAGCATTCCTACCCACTTCGAAATTTGCAAAGAGTTGACGCCTACTAATTATTGCAACGTAATGAATTCCGGTCCATTTCGCTTGGAAGACCAAAGCTGAAATGCCAAAGCCCATAACTGTCACACCACTAGCAGACAGTCATCACCGACACAGCAGTTTCTACTTCACCGTTGGGCAAGTTTCATACTTGCGAGCATCTTTGCATGAAATCGGCTGGAATTCATTACACTGCAGAAATAAGTAGCATCATCTCTGTGCAAGTCATTTAAGTGGTTATGAACTCTTCAGACGATGGGCTTCAAGGCCTGCATTGAGATAGATTGTCTTACTATTTCAATTAACAAAGGGGCCCACGTTTTGTCCTAAATGACCAAACTGATGTCAAATTAACAAAAGTTGATTGTAAGTCCGAAATGAATATTAAAAAGTGACGATACATGTAAATAACATCCCACACATACCAATTTGTGCATGAGCTATCTAGCCTGGAAAGACGTGCTTTGCCGCTTTCCTCTTTCAAAGAGGAGAATAAACACCTTTCTTTACTGTATCCAAAATACAAAAAGAATTTCGATTTGTTCATACTGCAGTGATAAAAGCAAATAAATTCTTCCTCAGCGCAAATTCTTCGCAAACAATTTTTCTTTAACTACGAAGTTTTTTGCTACATACGGGTGGATGAAAATTTTTACTTTCATGAAACTTCCTCCACACCTTGCGAGCCTCAGCAGAACCGCTTTGCAAACAGCAATGTCCAACATGCCAATTTATTTCAATTGTGGAATTGAATCCAGTAAGTCCTTGAGGCATAGGCCATTTTAGAAGGAATCCCAAGACTAGTCCCAGTTCACACTGTGCTGTGCACTTCTGAAAAACCTCAGGGTTAGAAACTTGCTTTGGCAAACAATAACATCTAAGAATGTGAACATTCACACCTAACACCTCATTGTCCAAGGCAACAGGGCATGCATAGGCAACGTCTAAAAAGACTGCTCATTGTAACAAACAAACCAGGTGACTCACCTCAACTTGGTCCCGTGTCTGTTTGGCACCCACCAATTTTGCCTGGAACAAGAAACAGTTTCCAAATGCATTTCCAGGAGGTGCATTACTGCCAATGGCAGAAAAATGCTAAACCAAAAAGGCTTTTTATTTATTTATTTATTTATTTATTTATTTATTTATTTATTTATTTATTTATTTATTACTCGGTGAAAGACGAACCGCAGTGCTGTCTGTCAGTGTTATGGTGAAACAGCACGCATGCGATGTTTTTATGTAATAGAAAGTGCCAATGTTCGCTTGTTGAAAAATTCTATGCTCTTCCTCTTGGAGCACCACAGACAATGTAAAGCATGATTTATCTTCGATAAAACAGGCAGGCACTGCACCCAAACATTCTATCAAAGTAAATGTGCCACGAAATGCCACCTTTCTGAGAAATTTAAGCATGAACGAAACAGCAGTTCAGCCAGAAGATTCACTTCAAACTTGGCTACTTTGCTTTTGTAACGTGAATATGCGCAGAGACCAGAAGTGGACCATAACGATTCATGATGAAGTTTGACGGTTTTCAGAAAGAGACAGTAACAGGCCAAATGAAATTTCTTCTATCACGAGAACAACCGGACAAACTGGATGAAATAGCTCCTGCTTACATTTTTGGAACACGGAAATCACAAAAAAGTTAATTTCATTGCAACCTTACCACTCCGCGTTGCATTTTAGTGAGCAATGTGGGGGTTTTAAAGGTGAAGTATCCACTGAGCCTTAAGAATTGAAGGCAGCTTTATTGGCCTGTAACAAAATTTAACTTTTCTGTGGGTCCTGTGTCCAAAACATTTGGGGGTAGAGTCCACGCCATCAACACAAAGAATGAAATTTATTTCAGCAGCAAGTTTCAGCAGCAGCTAAGCTTATGTATCGCAGCTGCAACATTCTGTCGAACAATTTAATGGCAGTTTCCGACATTAGAACGTGGAAATCACACACAAAAAAAAGTTTAATTTCATTGCAACTGCGTGGCAGTTTCTGACAGAGCAATGAAAAGCATTTTAGAATGTGGTGTTCAAGCAAAGGCCTCACCCTGAGAAAGTCTCTTCGACGGTGATCACTCTCCATGTCCAAGAGCTCGTCCAAGTCTATTTCGATGTCGTGGTTGTCATCCTGTGCGGTTAAGCAAAAAAAAAAAAAAGTTAACCTTTGTGCACCTTTGTTAATGAAAATGTGCAGCAATTTTTTGTGGTAACACGTAATTGTGTGTAATGAAAGCAGTAGTAAATTCTGGGACCATCACATTAACTGGTGCTTGATCTCAAAAACCATGGGAGGATGCCTTATAAACAGGGGTTAAGCGTAAAATGCATTGCTTGACATGACATCTGCTAACTATGATAGTTAATATATCACTGCCAGTGAGTTGTTTGTTGGTTTTGTAAGTACAGGTTCACTCACTAAATGGCCTGTTCCTCCAAGTTCATCCTGTTTCACTCAGCTGCACATCTGCCTGTGCTTCTTCACATTCAAGTGGCAGTCTGTGCATTCTAAGTGATGTTGTCGCATGACTTAAAATGCCCTAGTGTAATGGTGATGCTGTCGCATGACTTAAAATGCCCTAGTGTAATGGCTAATAAATGACTGCTTTAAATATCGCAATGCTATGCTAACCATTTCGCTCTCACCGATGCCTTGTTTTTATCCCCCTCCATGGGCCATTCGTTTTTTTTTTTTGTTTTTTTTTTTCGGAAACATTCTTATTTTTAGTGTCAAGTCTAAGTAGTAGATATCAAACTTAGCGTAATTTCGAGCTCTTGATGCATAATTAGTACAGGAAGCAAGAAAGTGAACCCCAATGATGAATGCAGCTTACCTTCCTAAATTAACCTTATTTATAATACTATCTTATAATCCTCCTAAACTTCTCTGTCATTGTTTCATGCTACCTTCACTCTATCATGAAGCAAATCATGCAACTCGAGAGAAGCGCCAAAATGGGACAGAACAGGCCTTAAGGCAGCCTACCTTGAATTTAATGTTCAAAAAAGCAGAGAAAGAACTTCGAGAATGAACATAAACAGTGCAGAGGTATTCTAATGTTCAGCCATCCAACAAATAATGCAGATGGCATCGATCCTGTGACTGGAGATCCAATGACAGTATGTTACTTCTCTGGCATAGACAACACTGGCATGTCGTGATCTGCATATCAAAAGCCCCTATCATGGACAGATAAAAAAACAATTTACACAAAAAATGCATGATTTTCATCAATGGACTTCAAATAAGGGTGCAATTGATTTTCTCCAGCAAAAAATGCTGTGCTGCACTTGAGAGTTCTAATCAAGCACACTAACATGTCTGCTACCTCACGTAAAATCTTCTGAATTTCCTTATTTGTATTCGACATACCATACAGCTGTTTGAGAACCACCAGAGATCAACTGAGCAGTTTTTATCTCCATAAGCTCATGGAATGATAGAGTGCATTTAACGAATGATGTATTACACATTACGCTCTTATTTATGTTTTTGCCTGTACCCACTTACAATGTACTGATATTGACCCCCCAGACCTGCTGTCTCTCAGCATGTGTACACTTTATTTTCTCAGGGTAACTGCACAATACATGCCCCCTCCCCCTTTTCCAACTGTATGAAATGCTCAAAAAAAAAGTGGAAAAAAAAAAAAAAGCTTTTACGTTAAACAGATGACAAAAAAAGCCACATGCGTGATAGGCTACAACAACAACGACAAAAAAAGTTGTTTGCAATGGCCTTTGGAGACCCTTCATAAGCATGAAGAACAGACACCAGCAGTAATGCATGGCTAAACGCTGTCTGACACTTCTGACATACTTTCCACGAGGATCAAGAGTCGCTGCCACTGAGGCGGCACATCGGACACTGCATCAGTCGCACGTGTGCAAACCAAATGAGCAACGTCCTCAGACACGAGCACGAAAGGATGTTCCCAAGGCCACCTGCCAGAAGCCAGTGCAACCCCATAGAGTCTCTGGCAAAAGGATGGGGCAGCAGAATAGACTTCCTGTTGGCAGCGCCCTATCCAGGAAAAACGACACGCGCGTCCGTGCCTGCCTGTGCTACCGGTGAAAGGATGCGCAATACGCAGACCTACTCCCACGAATGCCAACAGCGAAGGAAGCTCGCAAACATGATGCTGATAAGAGAGTCAAACGTAAATTCAGCCAACCTGGCAACCAGCCAGCCCGTTATACGTAGTAAGCACACTACCGCGCTCGACGTATTACAGAATTTACGGCACATTGATTCTGAACAAGGAAAAAGATGAGACAAGCTCTTACGTCATGGCTCGCCATTTGCTTCCTTCTACGTTAATTTAATTGCATTTTTTTTTTTTCGGACAGCCATATTCATTGCAGTCGGCACTGATCCTGTCCGCTTTACTGTCGTGATTTAAAACCCCCATTGTTCTCACACCTTGCTCATAGTTTTGCGGAGGTGTCACACCAACTCTTCATCTCCTTCTTAATTTGAACGAAATCAACCTCATTGATCACATTATCGTGTATGCAAAAAAGTCAATAAAACTTCAACTTGAAGGCGCAAAGGAGCGAAGTACAGCCTGTGCCCCTCAGCATGCAACTTCATGGTGCACAAGGCAGTCATACACCAGTGATGACGTGAAAGTAGTTAAGGGGGCACTGTCTATAATGTGTGACCACTGAAAGCTGCACAGACCTCACCGAACTTCTTTGTGCAATTTTCATCATGTGATACACCCTGCGCAAACGTAGTAGTGTGTAGCATTGTTGTTCATATAGGGACAACCTGTAAACCGTTGTCTTCACTACTGCTTTAGAGAGTGAAGAAGTGGTCCAAATTATCCTGTAACTACTTTTATCTTATTTAACAATACTGTCAATTTTCACTGGCCCTAACGGGAGTGAACCATAAAGAAACACAAGACAACAGCATTAGATTGCACGAAAAATGCTGATGCAATAAGCAAGTTTAAGCATTTCTTGCGAGGAAAAAGAAGAGTGCACACTTGCACTCAGAGCATAACAAATAGACAGTCCTTGTCAGTTGTCGGTATTATGTAGCATTAAAGATATGTACAAAAATGATACATGGTGTCATCCTCAGGCTGAATGGAACTATGCCTCCACTTTAGTAATAAAGCCATTAACCATTTCATTTTAAAGCAATAGGTTGTGCCCTCTATCAGTAAACTCTTCACAACAGCTCTACGATATGCTGCTTTTGCACATACACGGTCAAATGCAAGCATTTAATTCATCTGTATTGCACGTTCGAACGATCTTCCGGACCACATAGCATCCATCTCAAACCGCGACACATTTCACAATAACTTGCATGCTCTGCACTCCTAATTTTGCATAACAAATTTTCACCCTATTTTACTTTTGTTGTTTTTTTATGCGCATTTGCTACCTTTATATTTGGTATTGAGTTTTCTTGCACCGTGTAAAATGTTACCTCCCTTATTCAATGCCCTTTAATGGTAAGGTATTGCAAATAAATAAGGTAAGCTAAAAAAAAATACAGATCTTGCTTTCAACAAGGCATCTCCCGCATTTCAATAGTGCACGAAAAAAAAAAAAAAAGTTACACATGTCACAGTATGCAGTATACAAGTGACTAACACAAATAAGTTGACCTAATTTTGTTGAAATGAAGCTACACAATCTTTTTTTTTTTTTTTTCCTCTCTCTATCTCTATTTACTTTTCTGCGGTAATATTATGCCCTGAGGAAGGCTGTCACCTCGCACTTAGCAAAGCCTCAAGGAAACACATTACAGGTTGGCTCCAAAAGAACTGCCAAGCAAAGCAATAGCAAAAAAAAAAAAAGACACGCTACAATAGTGCAGCTTCCCCGCAAGATTCAGATGTCATTGGCACCGTCCCCCCATTGAGGCAGCAGACCCAGACCGGGCACCACTTCGAGAGACCCTTAAAAGTTCGGGGAAGGGTGTCTTTTGTCCTGTCAGTTTGTCCAAGCGACACAACATAAGGAGAGTGCTCAATGAAAAGAGGCGGGCGAAGGAGGAGGGGGCCGTCTTCTCTCCAGAGCAGTGGCGGCAACTGTGCGTCGCTTTGTTGTCACGCTTCCTCGAGCGCAACCGCAGATTCCCCCCTTGCGCCCCCCACCACCACCAACCGCCGGACGCTTCCTGTCGTCTCGCACAAATGAGACCGAGCCAACCCCACTTGGCCTCTGCATTTTGTTCGTTCAGCAGTTGTCGTTTGGGGCACAGAAAAGGAAGTCACAAACGTTCCATGCGTGTCTTACTGAACTGACACGCCTCTCTCGAGCCCATGCCAAAACAAGGTTCATGATAAAGCACGCATTGCATGCGTGGCTTGGAGTTTATTCGCGTGAAATGCAATAATAATTGAGCACTAGTAGGCCTTGCTCTGTTTAAGGTTTTCCCTGAGCAGTTAAGCCACTATATCCAGCGATTTAGGTGATGGTCTGGTCACTGTCTAGAACTTCTTCATGCAAGATAACCAGTTACATATAACCAGTTAGCTTCAACAAAAGCACGAGACACCTTGCACTATGACGAAAGGCTTCAGTGCTCAGGAAGATGAACAAAACAGCCAGGTGACATCTCCAGTTACTGCTTTAACTGACAGAGAGCCTTATGATTAACGGAAAATGATATTAAAAATTACATTTCAAGTTTTCCTGAAAGAGAAAAATTGACATTCAATTGAGAGTAGCTCTGGGCTATTTTCAAATAAATTACAATCTTTCTTTTTCACCAGAAGTTCCTCCACCTCGCAGATTTCCACCATATCTGATTTGCAACCTTCAGTATCCATACACTTCAAGTCATTAATGAATTTGGCCTCGCCCTACAATCCCCTAGCCCCCTGGTTGGCTCATATGGTAGAGTAGCCACCTCAGAAAGGCCTTGGTCCTAGGTTCGATCCCCTGGCCAGGATGAATTTTTCTTCAGCTGCGAAGCTTTCTTTATGAGAAACCCATTTGGGTTTTCTTTGTAGCTTCATGAATACTGTTGGGTGGATGACATTCTTTCACCCCTTTTACGACAACTCGCTGCGATGTCAAAAGTGCAGAAGTCACACTCACCGAGCAGGCAAAGAGTCGCTGAAGCTGCTCGTACATCCACATCTCTACGCGCAGCCGCTTCTTGATGAGGCTCATTTGGTGTGGGCCGTACTTGGCCGTCAGGTACTTCTTCTTGCGGTCCTGCAGCTCTTCCTTGTCGCCTCCTTCGAAGTTGACGTGCAGCGACTTGGGACAAGCCGCAAGGCATTCCCCGGGACCCTTGAGGGACCCTGTGCCCGCTGCCAGACCACACTCCATTGCGTGGCCCGTTTGTTTTAATTCCACTCGCAAGCCTGGGGGTGTGCCCTGCAAAAAAGCGCGCGTGACTGATTTTCCGGGACGAAGGCAACTTATTCAGCCAATCTTATCTAATCTTCGTTAGCTGCGACAGCCCTCGGCAGGCCAGAGTCTACCTTTGTGCGAATGGTAAATACAAGCGAAAGAGAAAGAAAGCAGCTACGTATGCTCTGTTCGTACAAAGCAAGCAACGCTATGAAGCCTAGAGTAGAGAGATTTCTCTCAATGCTTGCATTAAAATACTGTCACATATATGCAAGAAATACATAGATATGTGTGATGTAATTAAGTGTCAAACCTTTGTGTCACAAGACATTACGCAATCATTACATGTAAGGTGTCGCAGATTTACTAGTGAGCAAGCTGAGCAATGTAGTTATTCCGTTATTCCATCGCACATCAAAAACAAGTACTCTGCAAAACACGTGGGTTGAGACTTATGACAGCACCACCAGCGTAACTTCCACAGCATTGCCTGCTAAGTATGAAATGGGGTACACTTAAAACTTTAAGCAGTGTACGAGATATTACCCAATTGAAAACGTTTGTCCAGAGAGGAACACGTGCGTTTTGACAATGCGTGCTCACAATCTATCGGGATGCCCTTACTGTGAAGGCAGCTGGCACAATAGTCTGTAGCAGAGCATTGTCCCAAGAAAATGAACAGTCCAACGAAAAACAATTTGCCAGCTGGCAACTCCCGACTCTGCAAACTCACTCCACAGTACACGAGGCGCCGAACCAACAGATACTGCCAACCTTAGTTGACGAACTTAGCCAACCCTGCGCAAAGACACAGGCACAAGTGCAAAATATGGCCGAGAACTGCAAGAGTAACTCATCCAGATTCTTGTATTTACAATGTGTTTAAGAGTGTCAGAAACATATAACAACGACCTTAAGGAGCGAACGGTATTTCGCAATGGCCTCGAAGAAAAGCCAGCACTATAGATTGCAAATAGAGGAAGACTGAGAAAGAAAAAAAAAAAGAAAGATCATCAATAAAAGACTGACAACAACCGCGCCTTTTTTCTTCCTGCTGCGCCCAGCTCGGCAAGAAAGGGTCCCAGGACGGCAGGAAACTGGACGACAACTCCTACTGTTTATTCGTAGCACGCGCGGCGGCGTCGTGCTATATGCAGAGCAGGGTCTTTGAACCCTCGCCGTTTGACCGCCCGGGTAGCGCCTTATTCTCGCCTTGCCCGAACAAACAGGAGGCATAGGTGTAGCACGCTTGGTCGGACACGCTCACTTGCCGCATTGGGCTCGCAAAAGGCAGGTGGCTTCTCTACTTTCGTTCTTGTTTTCTTTTTCTTTTTCTCTCTCTCTCTCTTAACGAACCGGAGGAGAAAAGCCCAGAGCACGCGGTTTCGTGCACATTCATGCCCGCGCGATGGAGATCGCGCAGCAGGTCCTTGGCTGACCTCCGTTCGGCGCGGGAGTGTCATTAAATCACCGGCGCCTTCCCCCAATGCCAGTTAAAACAGAAATGCCGGTCGCGCCCGTTTGGCCGATAACCTTGCAAGGCCGCAACATACGACAATGCGAGGCAAGGCCGCTTCGCGCGCGCCCTATATAAAAAGGGGCGTCGACTGAATTATAAAAGAGAAACCGCGCCGTCCACGAGTATCTATATATATGCTGCTTTTGCGACACATACGTTTGGCGCGGCTGTAAAAAAAGAGAAGGGATGTTTTGAAAGCTCGTCTCCGAACGGTCCCCGCGAGGAACAGTTATTTATATATACGCGTCCAAGGTGATGGCAGGCTTTTTTGCGACGGCATCACTCTCGGGCTCTCGACCAAGAAACTAGATCATACTTCCGGCGCTCCCTCCTTTCTTTAGTTTCTTTTTTCCCCCGGCCGATACCTAGGAAACGCGCAATTCCGGAGGATGCAGTCGCCGGGGTCGCGCGGAAGGACAAGTTTTGCGCAACTATCTAAGTGCGCGCGCGCGCGTTGTAATGTGAAGCAATCCTAGGACAGACACAGCCCACCAACACCTAGCAACGAGGCGAACGAGAACGACGCGCTCCCTTTGCACTGGGCGGAGCGCGAAAAAGACAAAAGCAGCGCGTCTCTGTCAGCGCCGCGCTCATCATCACGGCACGGGATGACGGCGAGCTAGTGACCGGGGTCACACCTAGCGCGTTTTGTCGGCGGTTGGTTGTTCAGCGACGACACCGTTCTCACACGCGTCGCATAAGCTAGACGATCCGGGAAGCTTGCATATCAGTGCCAATTAAGTGGTGTAGTTGGTTTTTTTCTCTCCTAGCTCGCATCGAGAGTTCCGTACGTCTGCTGAGCGCTACGAGCTACGGTTGGTTTCGTTTACAGCGCCGAAGCGCAACCACAGAACACCCATACAAACCTTAAGTGTTCACCCCCCCCCCCCCTTTCTCTCTGCGGGAGGCCAATTAGTGAAACTATAGGGTGCTTAGTGAAACAAAAGGAGACCCTTCAAAACAATTTACTCTGCACGAACCGAGACCCACAGCCATCTGACAAATAGGCGAGCAGTTTGAGCTGTTCCCAGGCCGACGCTGTGGTGCGGTAGCACACCTACTGGCGCAAAGCGACGCCACGCCAAGTGCCGTCAATTAAAAAAAGGTTCACAAAATTTACGACCTCAAGGGTCGCGACGCACAACGTGCCTGCAACGTGCTACGGCGCAGTTAACGCCGGCCTAGTTTCGCAAAGCGCTGCGCGCTAGACGAAGCCCAGCAAACATATGAGGCGCGAGTCGCCTGTTCGTATTGAAAATGCAAAAAAAAAAAAAAAAAAAAGAAAGAAAGAAGAAAAGAAGGGGGGACGGAAAGCAATAATATTCAAACGAGGATTTCGCCTTGTTTTATTTCCTTGTATCCGAGGTTTCTGCGCGAATAGAAACAACAAAGACAGCGGCAAATGCGGGGTTTTTTATGTGCGCGCGTACTAGCGCGGACGGCCACTTTTGCGCAAGCCTTGGAAATTGCGCATTCACAAGGCGCACACGACACGCGCAAGTTCTCTATCAGCAGCAGACGAGCTTCGTCGGCGCCGAACGCTTTTGGCGTGCATGCAAGGATGCTGGATTAAAGAGACTATATAGTGAGTATAGAGGGAGATGAGACGACCAGTTTTGCAAGGGCGCTCGATCCTTTCACCATCACCACCGGCAGCACATGCGCTAGGCATGCGACAGCTCGGAAGCGAAGGGCCTGGCCGGGCTACTACCACGCCTCACGCGTGACCCCGAAGCTCCACGAAAAAGTGAACATAAAAAAATTAAGTAGACAAGATGCCGGTCAGGGGAGGGGGGGGGATATCATTGAGCCTTCATATCCAGCCCATGGAGGCATTGCAGATGATGGTGGAGGGAGCAGCAATATCTTTATCTTCGCTCCAGGCACTGTCGTGCAAAACTTTATCCCCGCATCGCATGGGCCGATATAATAATGACGCTCGGCAAAATAACTCACGCGCGTCCAAGCTGACGGAAGAAGAACGATAAACAAAAGAGGGAAGTCAGGCGCGCACGAAGAGGCACACACACAAAAAAAAATAATACTAAAGTAACCGTGGCGCTCCCCCCCACAACCAAACAGCGGGGGCCCGTATAGTGAAACGGATAGCTGCTGAGCCGTGCCTCCGTCATGCTCAAGCGATTATACGCGATCGTGCGATGAAACGAAGCAGAAGCTTCAGCTCCGCTCCCTCCCTCCACCGAGAGGGCAACCCCTCCGCTTCTTCGACTCCAGGAACTAAACAAGAAGGCAGCCTAGCTCACAGTCATACAATGGCCGGGCCGATGAGCTAGCTGGCCCCCTCCGTGAAGCGAAGTCCTTACGATCCGCTCACGACCGCACCACACCTGGCCTTTGTTCCGAGACAAACGGAGGAAAAAAAAAGTCCCGTCTCGCTCGAAGCGAGCAAAAGCCAAACAAGGCACCAGAGTGTCGTGCATTTTTCGCACCCACTGAGCCCACCGAGGCAATCTGCCACCTGCGCCCCAGCGCTGGCTGCTCCAAAATTCAGTAACGAAACCGCGCGACGCGAAGCAAGGCGTTCGTGAAGGTCTTTCGACGCATTTATAAGCGACACAGGCGCGCGCTCGGGGTTGCAAAAAGAAACAAAAGATTTCATTCATTTTTAAATAGACCCCCTCGCGCGTGCATTTCATGACGCCAAGCGGGCCTTTGTGCCAACGAGGGGGGAGAAATAAAAAGAAGAGAGACGGGCCGGGCTCAATATTGAGCAAAGGAAGTGTGCCGAAGACGATCAAAGGTAGCGAGATGCTTACCTTATAAAGCAGCCGGAGAGTTTCGCGCGGATCGTGTACTCCGAATCTTGCTCGACACCAAAATGTGAACGACCCGCACCGAGACAATCGTGTACTAAACACACACGCACGGGCCGACGAACGAAGCGTCGCGTCGCTCTCTCCACGTCGGGATCAGTGGTGCGCTTCTTCGGCTCGCTTGCTTGCTTTCGCTTGGTCGCCGGAGAAACACAAGCAACGCTCACGGAAAACCCGAGACGGACGAACGTAGGAAGCGGGAAAACGTAGTGAATGAGAGAGTCAGCTTGAGCAGCTTCAGTCTCTTCAAACGCTCACGTCAAAAACTTGCGGTAAAAAGCGCCAGCAATCGCTTTAAATATAAACCAATATTACCCTAAAAATACTTTTGTAGTGCAGCTATTGGTTGATCTGTCTACTCCTAGATGGCGCGACAATTTGTGTGCGATTATGTTTGACTTTATTATTGCGCCAGTTTTACGTAAAAAATGAGTGGGCGTGCCGCGACCAGTAAAAGAAAAGATGTCTGAATTTCACGGAGCCAACGTAGATTGCAAATTACAATGATGAATTCTTAATCTCAAAAGTAATCTCGCCACCATAGCTAGTAATTTAATGTTGCCACAAAGAAATCAGGTTTTTCGTGTTGACAGAACCGAAAGCGAAACTCGATGCGTGCGTACGTGCGCAAGTCTTCGCGAACGCCCGCAAAGCATACATTTAAATTAAACAACAGGCAGCAAACTTTCAAAGTGCGGTGCTCGTTATCGTAAATCACGACGTCCACTAGCTAAGCGGCTACCTTTCTACGCACACATTTCTACAACGCATGCGCACAGCTTGTTCTTGGCGGGCCTCGAGCACGCACCCAAAAAAATATAAACAAGACGTCGGCCATCAACGTATAAGCAACAGCGCACCAGCTTACAATGCGCAGAAAAACGGGACCGAGATAATCTCGCAGGTCCGCACCAGAGAAAGCAAAATGTACCGCGCTTGCGTTTGCAAAGTTGCGGGACTCGCGGTCTTCCTCGCATTACCCATCGCGTTCGCGCAGGAGGGCTTCACGGCACAACCTACTGTCACTGCGGCTAAGCCATCGCTACCAGTCGCTGCTTCGGCGGCAGTTCCTGGCGGTCGCACGCTTCAGAAGAGGCCCAATCCTTCGCAGTCGCTTGCGGGACCCAATGCGGCTATGAGAGACGCCCTGGAAAACTTTCAAGTGAACGAGAACCGCATCATCCGCACCGAGGATTCTCGGCGTATGGGTGCGCGATACCTGAACGAAACCGAGCTGAGCTCCAACCGAGACTGCATACTGTGGTGTTGGGAGACGACTAGTTGCAACGTAGCCGTGTTCGAAGAAAAGGTACGTAGTGTGTTGGCGTGATACATGTTGAGTCAAGAACGTCCCTTAAACAAGACGCGCGCCAAGAGCAAGAACTGCATGCAGACTTCGAACACCCGGCCGCAAAGGTTTAATTACGGGACGCGCGGGGCAGAGAAAGGGAATCTAAAAGTCACCGGCAGCGTGGAGTTGACGGCTGCACGCATCAAGTGCTTTACTGTTCCCACACACAAAGCATAGTTAACCTCTCCTATTCCGTTTGCACAGCTATAACAGAGCTAATCGGTTCTGTCATTTAAATTATTTCGCTATTCATGCAAACACTGCCATACACGTATTTCTCCTGTACACACACACACACACACACACACACACACACAGATATATATATATATATATATATATATATTATTGATTTAATTGGCATTAAAAAAATTGAGCCTTCCTAATGTGCTAAACCTGTCCTGTGTTGCTCACTTCATCTGACTGTTGTTCATCTGCGCTGTATATAGTTTACGCGCAATATTAGCCATACATGTCTTTTTCTTTTCTTTTTGGTTTGGGCTTATAATCACAAACTCATTTGCAAACACATTAATTTTTGTACCAACAAACTTGTGTACTCGTAGCCATTTTACAATAATATATGTATGTAGAGTTGCATATATATAGTCTCCTGAGATATATAAGGTCATATGCTTAGAGCGCATGTTAATTTTCGCACATCTACATATCGAAATGTTCAGAATGGTTCAATATGCATGTATATATACTAATGTGTGCCATTACAAATATTATCTGAAGTATTCAGTGCATTTACGATTTTAGAAAACTATGAGAACAGTAAAATTAAAAGTAAAAACAATAATTAAACCCAGCAGCAAAATGACAGTGCCTAATTTAATGTTCCAATCATGTCTTTTGCATGTTGCTATCTTGTACACAGTAGTATGTCTAAAAGGTCCGACAGCATGCTCATTTCTCTGCTTTAACATTCGAACACTTTTGCTCTTTAAAAGCATTTCGAACTGTCTGAATTACTCTTAATATATATAGCATGCACAAATTTTTTTCTAGTATAAATTCCAAGAGCCTCGCAGGTACAGCTGCGGGACAAACCTGGCCTGTAATGTACGATTCTCCGACGTACAACATATTTTGACAAGGTGGACTCCCTATAACTAGTGCCCTAACCTCTTTGGTTTGGGTACATCAATGCAAAGCACAGTTACAGACCTGCTGCCAGTACCATACTGCATTGGGGGCCACACTGCTGACATCTATATATCCTTTCCTGGCGTTAATCTTTGGACGCAGGGAAAAGGCAGCTGTTACCTGTTCGACTGCGGGCCGCCCTCGCATTTCCTGTGCCTCTTCACGGCCCATGCGTTCTACACCGTTTCCGTGCTCACCGTGCCCACTCGCAACACCGAGGCCCCCGTCTGGCCCGGTTCTCACCACGAACAAGAACTCACGCAGCTGCGCCAGCCCCGACCCGTCGCCAGTGCTGCCGGACCAGCGCACGACCCACC
Organism: Dermacentor silvarum; assembly: GCF_013339745.2. NCBI lineage: Eukaryota > Metazoa > Arthropoda > Arachnida > Ixodida > Ixodidae > Dermacentor > Dermacentor silvarum. The sequence continues at coordinate 26,574,749 of NC_051160.1, read as the reverse complement.
CGCTGTGACGCAGGCACCCAAGTTGACCACGAGCACGAGCAGCTCGCATCAAGTCAATGTGGGCCAGGCCGAGAGTGACCAAGACGAACCATCAGACAGTAAGCATTGTAATTGGCACACACAGCAATGGAGAAACAGGTCCTGTTAAATAGCTATTCGGGAGAGTTGGTTCTGTGTCGATTGAAAAAAACAGCACATAAACTGCATGAGGGAAGGGATACCACGCAGCAGATACCTACGAAGGAAGATTATATATTTCTGCTATATAGCAGTGGTTCTCAAACTTCTAACCTTCGTTTGCTCCTTACTAATTTTGCAGGTTACTCAATGACCTCCTTAACTATGTCTTCAATTTGCAAAGATGCACAAGGAGAAACCACAGTGAAGCTAGGACAACGCAAATTCGTACTTGCAGCTGCCAGAAAAATGTTCCAGATGCTTTATATTTTAACTGCACTTTGATATTGATGAACAAAAGTACCATTGCATGTTCTCAAGTAAAGGTTGGTAATGGATTTAAATGAGGAACAACGGAGACCTCAAATGTTGGTCATACCTAACCTGGTTTCATGTTTTCAATTTGATATGAATAAATTTGGAATTGAGAACTATCATCCAACTACCTCGCTAAAATTCTCACTCAGTCTTTTGATAGCATGTGCTCGTCAAACGTGTGACACCGGAGCAACCCTCACAGTTCCTCTTGAAAATCTTCAAGGACTGCAATGGGTTTGCGGACCACACAAGAAATTCTGCTATATATATATATATATATATATATATATATAGTGTTAGATGTTAGATGTTAGTCAGAGCTGTGAGTTGTCCTACCGCTTGTCCCATCTAAGCCCGGCTTCTTTAATCAGCCAGTGAAACAGGTGAAACCATCAGGAAGACTGGAACAATCAACGTAGCTTAAAGCTGACAGCTGAGGAGAAGTTCATTCCCTTACACTGCCATTTGACACAGATGCTTCCCAGTGCACAGTTAGAATCCTTACTTAGTTCACTATGCTATCCTGCTTAGCTCACAAGCATGCAGTGCAATACCCGAGACCTTTCACTGAGTGCAGCGATCTTGAACGTGTATTTGCAGGCCACCGGTGTCAACACTATCAGTTCCGCTGCCAAAATTCCAGTGAATGCATTGCTGTCTACAATGTCTGTGATGGCATCCCGCAATGCGCGGATGGAAGCGATGAAGCCGAGGACCTCAAGTGCCCTGGTGCAAGTAAGTTCTGGCTTAATTGATGAGCTGACCAGATCTGTTTTTGTTTTTGTAGTTTGCGCATGTGAACTTTTCCTTGCATGCACATTGAACAGCCTCTTACTTGCTGCTTGGGTATAGCACATGTCTGCTATAGAAATATTGCATACTCTCCATTCCTACTGTAACATCCAGCAATGCTGTGGATGAATGGATCAATAAATTAATTAATGCACAAGCAAGCAAACTAATTATAGCAACTAAGCAAATTGTCAGTGTTTTGTGTGATGGTGCTGCTGATGATGACACGGCATTTAAACACACAGCTCATTTCCAAGACGAAGGGAAGAGTGACCACCAACGTTATATTAATCATAGATTCTATGTCATCTTCTTTGAATAATTACTAATGCTTCAACAACTTTAGCACTTATTACTCAGCCTATAACTTCCAAAAGCTAAAGTCATCAGAAATAAAATCTTATCGAAATATTGCTTCTTAGCATGTTTGTGAACTTCCTCTACGTGACTCGATGGCTATTACTACTAAAGTTTGCTTTGTCAGAAAAAAGGCATTAAAATTTCAATGACGTATCATGCAAGTGAGAGCTAGGAAGTTGACAGAAGGCAATATCAACACGAGCTTCATCCTACTCCTGCCTTGCGTTTGCCAGGGCAGCAGTGGACATATGTATAATAGAATGCCATTATTCCTCTCAATCTCAACTACGAAATGTACAATAGAATGTGTCATAACCAACTACTCCATTCACCATTTCAGATTAACTAGTACAGACAGCTGCCAATATGAAATCCTGATATATCGGCATGCCCTGATCTTTTTGTCATTGCAAGTGCACTTTGTAGAAGTGCTCACACTGTACAATTTGTCAAAATGTTTTGAACAGAGATACCCGAGGCTAGCAGTGCTACTGCCAACCCATCTACGACGACTTTGCCAACCACAGCGGAACATGCTAGACCAGGAAGCACAACTGCGGTGGACACGGAACAGCAGGACAGAGTGCCTCCAGCCAATCCTCCGCAACCTTCCTCGAACGACGACAGCCCCCGACACAACTCTGCAGTTGATGTGGGAGGTGTGTGGAATGAAAACCTCAAGGGTTACGCACAGCGAAATGCGCAGCCCTCCTTGAC